>NC_142935.1:85129587-85157087 GCF_046866305.1 Octopus bimaculoides
TAAATACAAATCATTTCTGATGAATTCTTAAACATTGACAGTGGCAACTTTATTTATGAATTGTGTTTTAATCTTTTTTGTATGTGAGGTTATCTGACGGCACACATTAACTATTGATAAATTTAAGGAGGTTTTCGCTCAATTTCGACTCAAGTCTCTTTTCTTTATTTTTATTTTTGTTATATTATATTTTTTTCTCTTTTTTTATGCTGTTTTTGCTGATTATAAAACAGTGCAAGTTGGAGGAGATGGCAGGGAAAGCGAGAAAGAAAGAAAGAGAGAGAGAGAGAGGGGAGCAACTGCAGTATCTCAGTCCATATTAAGCTTGTTCTCTCGGTTGGCGTATTCCTAAATTTATGCGCTTCGGTTATTTTGATGGACGAGATAAGATTAAAGAAGAATCGATGAAATATTGGGTAACGGTACCTTTATGGCAAGAAGAGGAGGAAGAAGAACATGAACATGTGAGAGAGAAAGAGAGAGAAAAGAAAAGATAAAGAAGATGGGGATGAGGAAGCAGAACAGTAGAAAATAGAGCAGGAGAGAAAGAGGAGGAGGAAGTTTGTGAATACATTGGAGTAAAATTGATTTCTTCTGTAATGAAGCGGTTACTTGCTGAGAAAAGCAACACGAGGAATCTACCTATTTCCGTTTGTCAGGTGAAGGACTTTTTGCTTTTTTTAGTTCTCTCTCCAAGAAGATTTTCGTTTACGATATCCAATTATAAAACTGGCAGTAAGGTTATCAGTCAAATTTGACATTATTAAAAGTAATAATAATAACGATAATAATAATAATAATAATAATAATAATAATAATAATAGTAATAATAGAGAAAGGAATCTTAATAACCTCAAAGATATCAATTTCACAATGGCATATTATTTTCCTCTAAGTATATATATATGTGTATATATATATATATATATATATATATATATATATATATACACACATGTGTGTGTGTGTCTGCACATACACGCACACATATATAAATAGATACACACACACATATACATATATATATATGTGTGTGGATGTGTGTGTATATATATATATATATATATATGTATGTATATACACATGATATATATATATGTATATACAAATGATATATATGCATATATATATTTATATATATTAATATTTATATGTATGTATATTTATGTGTATATATGTGTATATATATATTTGTATGTATATATATGTATATGTATATTTATGCAGCCATCCATCCATCCATACATACATACATATGTGTATGTGTGTATACAAATATGTGTATGTTTATATACAATATACATATATATATATATATATATATATATATACACACAACACACACACACAAACACACACCCACATATATATATATAAGGGGGATGGTTAAGATGTTTCTATGAAAACTAATATTTCAGAGTTCATGTCAGACGTAAGCAAAGGGAATATCTGAAAGAGTTATTTAAAAAAATAATTTGTACTCATGGATTATGAAGTAGAATGGGCTATGAAATGTTATACAACTGAATATTTCAATAATGAATTGAGTGTCCAGTTTAAAATGGCTATGGGAAAGGTATATACATGTATATCCATATATGCATGTATATAGAGACATATATATGTGTATATGTATATATATATAAATATGTATGTATATATGTATATATATGTAAGTATATATATGTATATATATATGCATGTATATGTATATATATGTATATAGGTATGTATATATATGTATATATATATATATATATATATGTGTATATATGTATACTTATATATGTATATGTATATATGTATATATATAAATATGTATGTATATATGTATATATATGTAAGTATATATATGTATATATATACGTATATATATGTATATATATATATATAGGTATGTACATATATGTATATATATATATATGTACATATATGTATATATATATATATATATATATATATATATGTATATATATGTATATATATATATATGTATGAGGCGCAATGGCCTAGTGGTTAGGGCAGTGGACTCGCAGTCATAGGATCGCGGTTTCAATTCCCAGACCATGGATTGTGAAGTAGAATGGGCTATGAAATGTTATACAACTGAATATCTCAATAATGAATTGAGTGTCCAGTTTAAAATGGCTATGGGAAAGGTATATACATGTATATCCATATATGCATGGATATAGAGACATATATATGTGTATATGTATATACAAGTATGTTTATATGTATATATATAAATATGTATTAGTAAACCCTCTGGAAAGAAAGAACTGACACACACACACTCAGCAAATTTTTTTAAATATAAACAACCTCCAAAACACAACGAATATCGTTGGTGCCAGGGGACCATGTATGTATGGGAATGTCTGTGTATACATATATGTATGTGTGTGCGTATGTGTGAGGGATATATATATATATATATATATGTATGTATATTCCAGCTCAAATGTGGTAGCAGTGACTGTTGACGTACATCTGGACACACATATGTACTCACATATATATATGCTTTTGAATCCTTTGATATCCAAGTATGGTTATGAACACAGACACAGACATGTGTATTGGAGTGTCTATAACTATTTGTATGACCTTATATACTGTTTGTAGGCTTTTTATGTGCCTTATATTTTTATATTTTCACTTTTCATTTATTTATTTCTATTTTAATTTTATTTTTATTTTTATTTTTTACTTTATATTTGTGTTGAATTTTTGTAAATCTCTGAAGAGGCCTAGCGAATCATGCATGTACCTCCATTTCAGCATTTCATCTGCTAATTACTCCGGCAGGAGCTATTCGATTAGAATGGGGCATGCCAACGCTAGGCCGAAACAGCTGTAGGTTTCTGTTTATTCTCAAATTCCTAATGTACTGTTTATTTGTAACCTCAATTGTTAATATAACATAGTATGTCATAAGTATTTGTATGTTGTCGTTTTTGTCATTTTAGTTACAAAATAAGTTAATTAACTCAACAAAGGAATACACTGCCTGCAAGTCGATGGGTACCACACATTCTCCTCCATTTTCTAATTGCTATATATATATATGTAAGTATATATATGTATATATATATGTATGTGCATATATATACATGTGCATATATATGTATATGAATATATGTATATATGTATACTTATATATGTATATGTATATGTATATATGTATATGTATATATATATAAATATATATATATAGGTTTGTGTGTGTGTATAAATATATATATATATATATATATGTATATATATGTATATATATATGTATTCATATATATATATATATATATGTGCATATATATGTATATATATATATATATATATATATATATATATATATATATATATATATATATATATATATATATGTGTGTGTGTGTGTGTGTGTGTGTGTGTATATATTTATATAAGTATATATATATATATATATATATATATATATATACTTGTTTACGTTACATTCCAACAACCATCTGTACACTACATCTGTACACTACATCTAGCTTAACTTCATTCTCATATAAAAAATTTCTTGAAATATACACCACACTTAGTATTGTTTATAACTGTCAAGTCTTATCCTAATTCAAACGTAGCTATGCTTTTCCATTGGACTTTTCTATACAACTTCCTTTACATACACGACTTATTTGGAGTTAGAATTACTTATTTCCTTACTCCTCTATAGAAGGAACATCTCATAAAACCTTTTTCACTTATATTTTCAAATAACCGTTAGTTGCCTTTCTTTTAGTTTATACCTAACTAGACTCACATTTTTTTTCTTTCTCATAAGGATAAATATGAATATACAAAATCATTCTCTGCTATTTCCTTTATCAAGTCCTTTTTAATAACGTTTTGCTTATATCTCTTGCACTGAGGAGAATAGTGATATATAATTAATATAATTTAATTTAATTAAATTAATTTTATTCTTTCTATTCAACTATGAATTTACATGATTTTCATATCACTGTTCGCAACGATCATCTGCTTGAATTTAAATTTTCTTAAACTTTAACATCTTCTCTTCTCCATTTTTAACAAATTTGTTGAGTTTTATGGGATTACTTCCCATAAATTCACATAACAAACCATATACAAGTATTATTTTCATATTTGCAAACTTATGCCAGTAAGCTACCAGCAAAATAGAAAGAAGCTATATTAGAAATCGTTTGTGGAATCCTCCAAATTCAAGGACAAAATATAATTAAAACTTTTCGCACATATATGTATATATATGAATATATGTATATATGTATATGCATATATATGTATATATATATGTATATGCATATATATGTATATATATATGTATATATATGTATATATGTGTATATGTATACACATATATGTACATATGCTGCAATATGTATATAAAAAGGAATACAAAATATGGGACAAGAACGCAAAACATCCAGACAGCTAGATGATATAAAAAAATTGGGGATTTGCAGAGGGTCAAAATTGGTAACAAAACATTGCAACCTGCTGTTTATATTATTGTATATATCTGTACACACACACACATGCACACATACATACATACATACATACATACATACATATGAGCAGATGATTTCAGGCTCAGTCCAACTAAGTGACACCTTGGATGAGTGTCGAGTGTCTTCTGAGTGCATTTGGCAGACAGGAACTGAATGAAGCCCTTCACATAAATGTATGTGTGTGTTTGCCCCTCATCAATGCTAGATATCCACTATTGGTTTATTTACCTCCCCATAACTTAGCAATTCAGCAAAAGAGACCCAACTGAATAAATACCAGGCTTAAAAGAATAAGTACTGGGGTCAATTTTGTTTAACTTGACCCTTTCAAAGACTGAAACAAGGAAACAAGTAAGAAATAAAATACACACACACAAACATATATATCCTTATCATCGTTTAGCATCCATTTTCCATGCTGGCATGGGTTGGACAGCTTGACAGGAGCTAACCAGTTGCAGAGCTGATCATACTCCAATTGTTTGTTGTAGTATGGTTTCTACAGTTGGATGCCAAACCTAATGCCATCCACTTTACAGATTGTGCTTGGTACTTATATATATAATATCATCATCATCATCATCATCATCATCATCATCATTTAAAGTCCGCTTTCCATGCTAGCATGGGTTGAACGATTTGACTGAGGACTGGTGAACCAGATGGCTACACTAGGCTCCAATCTGATTTGGCAAAGTTTCTACAACTGGATGTCCTTCCTAACGCCAACCACTCCGAGAGTGTAGTGGGTGCTTTTATGTGCCACTGGCATGAAGGCCAGTTAGGCGGTACTGGCAACGGACACGCTCAAAATGGTGTATTTTACATGCCACCTGCACAGGAGCCAGTCCAGCAGCACTGGCAACGATCTCGCATGAATGTCTTTACACGTGCCATATATATATATATATACACATATATAGATATAGATATATAGTCAATTCAAAAAAACACAGAGAACAAGACAAAAACAAATGAACGTGTGGACAAGCAATGTATTAATAAGACACTCAGAGAAGGAAAAGAGCAGTAGTTTTATGTTTCACTCATAGCTCTTCTTGGAAACAAGGAAAACAATGAAGTCCAAGAGGAAGGAGGAAAAGAAATCGCCAACAATCACACGCAGTTTACAAAAAGACAAAAGACTGCAACAGGTGTATTTGTTTGGTGGTCAGGAAAAATAGAAAAGTCTTTAATGTTTGAGCCTGTACTCTTCGAGAGAAAAGAATGAGGAAAGAAAATAGAGGACGAAAAACAGAGAGAAAAGAACTTGTCTGGATTATTGGTTTCACATGTCAAATTGACAAGAAGGAAATAGTTGAAAGGAAGGGGAGATAACAGTATATATACATACATACATTCATACATACAGGGGTTGGACAAAATAATGGAAACACCTTAAAATTTCAAATAAATTTATTTTAATATGGGGTAGAACTGCCTCTGGCAGTAATTACAGCTTGAGTTCTATGACGTATGGACTTGTACAAAGCTTGAATTGTTTCCAAAGAAATTTTTGTCCATTCTTCAGCTAGAACAGTCTCCAGTTCTTGTAGTGATGATGGTGGAGGATATCAACTCCTTACTTGTTTTTATAAAATACACCATAAATGTTTGATATTGAGGTCTGGGGACTGTGGTGGCCAGATAAGATGTTCAACTTCACTAGATTGTTCCTCATGCCATTCAGTAACAACTTTAGCTGTGTGAATTGGCGCATTATCATCTTGAAAGATAGCATTTGCCTCTGGAAACAGTTCTGCAAACATAGGATGAATTAGATCAGATAAAATGGTTAAATAGTCTTGACTATTAATGCTGCCATTAAGAGAAACCATTGGGCTGGCAGATTTCCAAGATATAGCCCCTCCCAAATCATCACAGATCCTCCTCCATGTTTAACAGTTGGAAGAAGGCAGTCTGGGTCAAATGCTTCTTTTGGCTGTCTCTACACATATACTCAGCCAGTGATCGGAAATAAGGTAAAGGATGACTCGTCTGAGAAAGAAACATTCTTCCACTGCTCTAGGGACCAATTCTGTAGGCTTTTACTCCACTCTTAAAGCTTTGCAACATTTGTTTTTGAAAGTAGTGGTTTTCTGATTGCAGCCCGCCCCTGAAATCCGGCTTTGTGCAGCTCCTGGCAAACAGTTTTTGTAGAAACTGGGTTCTCAAGGTGGTCATTAAGCACTGCAGTAATTTTGGGAGCTGTACTTTTGTGATCCTTTCTAACAATTTGTGTAAGAGTCCGACAATCCCTATCTGAAAGTTTTTGGTTTTCTTCCAGAGTTTTGTTTCGACGAGGAGGTTTTTCCCTCTTTCTCAAAGGCTGTCATTACTTTCAAGACAGTACTTCTTATTTCATTACTGCCCACAAGGAGCTACACACAGAGGGGACATTATCAAGACAGTATCAAGACAGTAACAAGATAGTACTTCTTGATACACCGAACCTTTTGGCTGTTTTCATTATGCTAGTGTCTGCCATATGAACACCAACAATTGGAGCTCTTTGAAAGTCTGACAGATCTGTTATTCTAATGAATTTTAATTATCTTCTGATGATATCTGAAAAGAAACAGCATTTTTAGCAAAACATATTAAGGAACTCTAATAATAAATCAAAAAACATAAAAATAAACAAGCTTATGATGGTTTTATAGATATTTCAAAATTATGATGCTATAATGCTAGTTGTTTCCATTATTTTGTCCATACATAATGTTCATACATACATAAAAGACTATCCTGAAATAAACTTAGAAAATCCCACTGTTATGGAATTTGTTCATAAACACCAACTCAAGAAATACTGGTGGAATATTCCCGGTAGATGGCCCTGCTCGATATGTAGAAAAGGCGTAGGTAGAAACTCTATAAAATGTACCCAGTGCAAGCTATGGACACATAAGAGGTGGGGCAATATCAAAGGTAGGTCAACTAGGAAGTTACTTTTTGTATGTGGCAGATGTTCAAGAGCAATAAACACTGAAAATGTGCAGAAAACAACTTCGGCCACATTCCAGGGAGAAAAACTGGACTTAGTTGATAGCTTCCGCTATCTAGGTGATCAAGTTAGTAGTGGGGGAGGGTGTGCTGAAAGTGTAGCTGCTAGAATAAGAATAGCCTGGGCAAAGTTCAGAGAGCTCTTACCTCTGCTGGTGACAAGGAGCCTCTCACTCAGAGTAAAAGGCAGACTGTATGACGAATGTGTACAAACAGCCATGCTTCATGGTAGTGAAACATGGGCCGTGACTGCCGAGGACATGTGTAAGCTCGCAAGGAATGAAGCCAGTATGCTCTAATGGATGTGTAATGTCAGTGTGCATACCCGACAGAGTGTAAGTACCTTGAGAGAAAAGTTGAACCTAAGAAGCATCAGTTATGGTGTGCAAGAGAGACAATTACGCTTGTATAGACATGTTGTGAGAATGGATGAGGATAGCTGTGTGAAATAGTGCCACACCCTAATGGCTGTGGGAAACTGTGGAAGAGGTAAGCCCAGGAAGACCTGGGATGAGGTGGTGAGGCATGACCTTCGAACATTGGGCCTCACCGAAGCGATGACTTCTGACCGAGACCTTTGGAAATATGCTGTGCATGAGAAGACCCGGCAAGCCAAGTGAGACCTAAATCCAAGGCCTCTGCCAGGGGTTTAGCCAGCCCACTTATGTGTACCTTCCTAAATTGGACACTAAACTCCGCTTGTGAAGACCTGTTGAGGCAAGTGAAATCGAAATCGAACTAAATTCGACGACTGGCACCCATGCAAACGTCACCTCCTTCATTGGACACGAAACTCGGCTTGCGAAGACCTGTTGGGGCAAGTGAAAGCGAAATCGTGATGGCACCTGTGTCCAGCGTCGCCTTCCTGGCACTTATACTGGTGGCACATGTAAAGACATTGGAGCGAGATCGTTGCCAGTACCGCTGGACTGGATCCTGTGCAGGTGGCACGTAAAATACACCATTTTGAGCATGGCCGTTGCCAGTACCGCCTGACTGGCCTTCGTGCCGGTGGCATGTAAAAGCGCCCACTACACTGTTGGAGTAGTTGGCGTTAGGAAGGGCATCCAACTATAGAAACTCTGTCAAATCAGATTGGAGCTTAGTGTAGCCATCTGGTTCACCAGTCCTCAGTCAAATCGTCCAACCCATGCTAGCATGGAAAGTGGACGTTAAACCATGATGATGATGATGGTGTATACACATAACAACTTCTGCCACATTCCAGGGAGAAAAACTAGACGTAGTTGATAGCTTCCGCTATCTAGGTGATCAAGTTAGTAGTGGGGGAGGGTGTGCTGAAAGTGTAGCTGCTAGAATAAGAATAGCCTGGGCAAAGTTCAGAGAGCTCTTACCTCTGCTGGTGACAAAGGGCCTCTCTCTCAGAGTAAAAGGCAGACTGTATGACGCATGTGTACGAACAGCCATGCTTCATGGCAGTGAAACATGCACTGTGACTGTTGAAGACATGTGTAGGCTCACAAGGAATGGAGCCAGTATGCTCTGATGGATGTGTAATTTCAGTGTGCATACTAGACGGAGTGTAAGTACCTTGAGAGAAAAGTTGAACCTCAGAAGCATCAGTTGTGGTGGGCAAGAAAGACGATTGTGCTGGTATGGTCATGTAGCGAGAATGGATGAGGATAGCTGTGTGAAAAAGTGCCACACCTTAGCAGTTGAGGCAATCTGTGGAAGAGGTAGGCCCAGGAAGACCTGGGATGAGGTGGTAAGGTACGACCTTCGAACATTGGGCCTCACTGAGGCGATGACTTCTGACCGAGACCTTTGAAAATACGCTGTGCGTGAGAAGACCCGGCAAGCCAAGTGAGACCTAAATCCAAGGCCTCCGCCAGGGGTCTAGCCAGCCGACTTATGCGTACCTTCCTTCATTGGACACAAAACTCCACTTGCGAAGACCTGTTGAGGCAAGTGAAATCGGAATCGAAATCGAACTAAATTCGACGACTGGTACCATTGCCAACGTCGTCTCCTTCATTGGACACGAAACTCGGCTTGTGAAGACCTGTTGGGGAAAGCGAAAGCGAAATTGTGATGGCACCTGTGCCCAGCATCACCTTCCTGGCACTTGTGCCAGTGGCACGTGTAAAGACATTCGAGTGAGATCGTTGCCAGTGCCGCTGAACTGCCTCCTATGCAGGACACGAAACTCGGCTTGCGAAGACCTGTTGGGGCAAGCGAAAGCGAAATCGTGATGGCACCTGTGCCCAGCGTCGTTTTCCTGGCACTTGTGCCGGTGGCATGTGTAAAGACATTCGAGCAAGATCGTGCCAGTGCCGCTGGACTGGCTCCTGTGCAGGTGGCACATAAAATACACCATTTTGAGTGTAGCTGTTGCCAGTACTGCCTGACTGGCCTTCGTGCCGGTGACATGTAAAAACACCCACTACACTGTCGAAGTGGTTGGCGTTAGGAAGGACATCCAACTGTAGAAACTCTGCCAAATCAGATTGGAGCCTGGTGTAGCCATCTGGTTCACCAGTCCTCAGTCAAATCGTCCAACCCATGCTAGCATGGAAAGCGGACGTTAAACCATGATGATGATGATGGTGTATACACATAACAACTTCTGCCACATTCCAGGGAGAAAAACTAGATGTAGTTGATAGCTTCCGCTATCTAGGTGATCAAGTTAGTAGTGTGGGAGGGTGTGCTGAAAGTGTAGCTGCTAGAATAAGAATAGCCTGGGCAAAGTTCAGAGAGCTCTTACCTCTGCTGGTGACAAAGGGCCTCTCTCTCAGAGTAAAAGGCAGACTGTAAGACGCATGTGTACAAACAGCCATGCTTCATGGCAGTGTAACATGCGCCGTGACTGTTAAAGATATGCCTAGGCTCACAAGGAATGAAGCCAGTATGCTCCGATGGATGTGTAATTTCAGTGTGCATACTAGACAGATTATCAGTACTTTGAGAGAAAAGTTGAACCTCAGAAGCATCAGTTGTGGCCACCCGGTTCACCAGTCCTCAGTCAAATCATCCAACCCATGCTAACATGGAAAGCGGACGTTAAGCGATGATGATGATGATGATATATATACACATATATATTTATACATATACACATATATATGTGTATACGTACATACATACATACATATATATATAAAGGAAAGATCCAAGGATCAAGGTGTAGGAAGATAGTAAGCTTCAAGAAGTTGATAGAAGGTGTAAAAGAACAACTTTCAAGAACAGTAGTGGTTTATTGATGCAGAAGGTTGTAAATTTTTCCCACATAGAGGTTTGATAAGCTGAAAAAATTGTTTTATAGCTAACAGTTAGTCACAGGAGTTGCTGTGCATGCAAGTAGAAATCTAATATTAGGGAATGGAGTAGATAAACATATGTAGCCTGGATTTTATCTCCTCCATTCCCTAATTTTGTATATATATATATATATATAATCTACAAGACTAGGTGAAAGCGCTAATTTATAAAACATGTGACATATGAATAAAAATCTGTAAATATACAACCATCCAGACATCTGAGTACCTGATTATTATTTTTTCTAATATATAATTCCTGTACATCACCTCCAAACCTTCCAATATATATATACATATATATATATATATATATATATATATATATATATATATATATATATATATACACACACACATATAACTTTGCATTTTTTAAATGGTAGTTGTCTACCAGTGTACTCATAAATGACCTATGCTACTTGTTGCTAGTTACCATATATTATTCCCAGCATGCTAAGTTAAGTGTATGGGATTTTTATGTATGTGGTACTCCATGCAGCGGGGAATAAATATATTAATTACAGGAAATACTTCATGGATGGAGATTTTATAAAATCTCCAGCCCTGAAGTATTTCTCATATCTATCTATCTCTCTCTCTGTATATATATATATATATATATATTTATTTATATATATCATCATCATCATCATCATCATCATCATCGTTTAACGTCCGCTTTCCATGCTAGCATGGGTTAGACGACACACACACACATACATAGGTGTGCATGCATCTATTTATCTCTATCTGAACAACCACTTTCTTTTAGGTAGATAGATGCACACATACACACACATGCATGCGCGCACACACACACACATACACACACACAAGCACATACCCGTGTGTGTGTGTGTGTGTGTGTGTGTTTATCATCCAGTGAATCATTTTAATGCGTGTATTGGCTTTAAATAACAATCCCACTTTCTGTAACCTCTGACCCCCAAGATCATATTTCATTAGATAGATTTTTCACATTGCCACTTGTCAAAGTAAGGGTTATTCACCCTCTGCAACCACATGGTGTGTGATATTGTTAACTCAGTCAATATTCAGCCATAGCTCAAGCATTTTTATTATTGTTTTGTGAAATGTTTTTCTGAATGGAGATTTCTTGTGAGCTGTTGTATACATTTTGTGGTGTAGGGTAGAGGATAACTATAAAAACAGCCTCTTATACTACAGTAAGTAATGTTTGACCAGCAGGCTCTGTGTGTTATGAGTGTGTATGTGATGTGTGTATGTATGTGTGTGTGTGTCTGTGCATTTGTGTATAGATGTGTGTGTGCATACATACACAAGCATTCATACATAGATTTGTGTATACATACATTCATAGACATATGTATACATACACACATTCATAAGTACATACATGCATACATTTATGCATACATACATATATATATATATGCTTGCATTTATACATGCACACGTTCATGCACACTTACATGCAAATGTACACACACACACATACACACACACTCATATATATATATATATATATATATACATACATGCATATATACTTGCATATATATATATATATATATATATATATATATATACATACATGCATACATACATACATATATATATACCTACATATATATACCTACATATATACCTACATGCATGCATACATACATACATACATCTTGTATTCTTGTATTTACTGATCTCTGTTATCTGCTGTGCTTATGGCTTTCTCGTTGCTCTTTAAATCTGGTATCTTTAGTTTGACAACACGTACAAGAATTCTCCTATCGAAATGTATAGCATGTCAACATTGTATGCTGAAGGGAACTATAGTATTTTTCATCTAAGAAACCACTTTTACTATTCTGAAGTGATATCTTTGGAATTGCTTATCTCTAGGATAGTATTACCGAAAACGTTTTATCTGACTTTGCTTCATTGTGCACTGTTTGCCTTCACAGAACCATCATAAATTCTCATAAGCTAGCAAGTAATATTTTAATCATACTATCAACCATATCTTTGTTCTTTTAAGACCTACAAAGCAATTTATCAATATGTACTTTTGAATACAATGCTTACTTTTGCAAAATAAAATCTTGTTCTTCTATTGTAGAATATTTCCATATCTTCATGTGGTCTTGATTCAGAACACAATCTGACAACACATTAATTTGAAGGTTATACTGATATAAAAAAATATCACTAAGTTGTAGTAGACCTCACTGCACCACTGTGTTAAGTCATCGCTTACACTCAAGTTATTATTTCTTTGTATTACTACGCAGCTGTTTCATATCTCACTCAACACACTTGACTTTTACTATGAATCTAAAGTTATCTCTGTTAGGGAACAATCTTACTGTAACAGGTAAACCTTTTGTTACTATTTCTGATAAAATAAACTGGTTTTCTTTTTTTTTTGTTTCAATTAATTTTGAAATTAACGAAGAATTTATCAGAATATCTTAGTCATGATTAAGATGGTATTTAGAATATAACTTATTGTAAAATTTTACTAGAAAGTATTAAGTATGCATTACCATAGAACTAAGATGCTAGTACCATAGAACTAGAACAGTCTTAAGCAGGTTGGTATCAAAAGGGTCAAATGTAATGTTTATTCATTCATATTGTTTTCAATTAATCCTGCATTAACTTGTAGTTTCAAGATTTTGATGATTTGATTCTTTGTTTTTAGAATGACAGTGTAGAGTCTGTGTGAGAGGCTGGATCTGACCCAGTTTCAATATAGATCCAGATAGAATATTTGGGCCAGATATAGCCAGTTTAAATGCTAAAGGATTAAAGCTACGAGAACATAGCACAGGTGCATTCTACCACAGTCAAGGGTCAGGTTCATCTGACCCCTTTGGAATCAGCAACTGTGTTGAAGTGTATTGGGAAACCATTTTTATTTGGAACGTTATACATTCATACATATAAATATACATACAAATATACTTACACACAAACATACACACACACAGGGTGCGATGGGTAAATTGTCACCATTTTATCATTTTTATTTTGTGCATGCGCATTGTTTGATTTAGTATAGTAGCATCAGTTGGGTAACGTCTGTGAGAAAAACAACACCATGATGCAGTTCACTCTGCCAGAAATTTGGAAACGACATGCTGTACTGCTTGGTATTCATGCCAGAAGCTCCAGTATGAACATTTCAGAGTGTTTGGGTGTAAATCTGAGGACAGTGCAATCTGAGGACATGTACTGAGAGTGATAAAAATCAAACATCCAGTCAACATCAAGCTATTTGGAGTGATCACTGGCAATGGCGACGGTATGCCTCCATTCATCTTCTCACACAGGCTCAGACTCAACACAGAGGCCTACATCAGATGCCTGGAGGAGGTAGTGCTGCCCTGGGTCAAGAGAGTGTCTTCTGGAAGACTCTATGTCTGGCAACAAGGACTCTGCACCATGCTACACAAGCAGGAGAACCCAGTCATGGCTGTCAGACAATTCCTGCAACCACATCACCCCTAACATCTGGCCACCTAACTCCCCAGACTGCAACCTCCACTTGATTATTATGTGTGAGGAGCAGTTGAGCAAGAGACCAACAAAACTCCTTGTAACACCAAAGATGAACTGAAGGCAAGGATTATGGCAGCATTGACCAGCTTAAACAAGGAGACCATCCAGAAGAGTTACAGGAGATTCCAAAGTCGTCTGGAGGCCGTGGTTGAAGCCAATGGTGATTTTATTGAATAAATTTACTTTTTAGTATTTCAAGATATTTTTCTGTAAATATATCTGTTAAAATGAGATGTCAGTATTATTTTCATTTTTGTGTAATTTAGATGACAATTTATTCACCATACCTTGTATATAAGTTAAAGTTTAGATTTAAATTTAAAATTTAAACTGCATTTCGGTTATGTCCTTAGTAGTATACCGGCAAAGCACATTCACTGCTTATGGCTACCTGGTGTAATCCACAGTAATTGCACAATCGTTGCTGGATCTACATTAGGAATTCCTCAGTGCATGTCGTGTAGAGTAGAAACAATTGATACGGAAGATAGAGTATACTAGAAACTTTATTTATCACAACGATGAATAAAGTTTCCAGTATACTCTATCTTCCATATCAATTGTTTCTACTATATATATATATATATATATATATATATATATATATATATATATAGACATACTTACACATGAACACACACATATACACACACACACACACATGCACATATATATATATGCAAACATATTCACAACCAAGCAAAAGCAAAAATCATAGATGCCACCACCACCACTACCGTACATAAACACAACCATACATGCACTAACGCACATAAACTTATACACACCAATGCACACTCACACACACATACAAAAGTTGTTACTCTGCTAAAATATAACCACGTTTTATATTATTGGAACATTAAGATTTCCTTGGTATGGTGGGGTCATATGTTGTTGATCTTACAGATGAACAGCATCTTTGGCACCACCACATTACCATGGGTGTGGTTTAGCTCTAGGTACAAGGGTCAGCTGAAAAGTTCATAGGCTGACCATGATGTTCTCATAGAGCGTGACCAAATGAGGTTTATTTTCCAACATAGTCCTCCTTGCAGTCCATGCATTTCTTCCATCAGTGTTGCAGTGCTTGAATGCCATCAGTGTATAAGCATTCATCCTGTTGGTCAAAAATGTCATCAACAACAGATATGACAGCATCATCACTGCAATACTGGTTCCCAGCCAAAACAAGAGAATAAGGAGGGTGGTCAACCAGGTCAAAGCCATGGTCATTGCACAGTAGGCACTAAAACGAAGGACTTATGTGCTGGAGCATTTTCCTCATGAAACATGTCTCCTTTTGTCAGTTTCCCCTACACATTTGTTCTTGATAACCTTTTGTAACTGCTTCAGCAGGTTGGCATAGTATTTACCATTGATGGTGTGGCCCTTTTGAAGATAGTCAATAAACACAACACTGAGTCCATCACCTTATCTACAGATGAAATGACCTTAGTCTTCTTTGGAGCGGAGAGGTATTTCTACTGCATGGATTGACTCTTTGTCTCTGGTTCAATGTGATGAACCCAACACTCATTCTGGGTTAGGAAATGTTCAAGGAAACCAGCTGAAACTGCCTGAAACAATGTCAGATTTTCCAGTGATATGATCAGTCTGGTGCACTTTTGATTGTGTGTCAGAAGATTGATCATCCACCGAGCAGAAATGTTCATCATGCCAAGTTCATTGTGCAGAATATTCTCAACTCTTTCATGAGATTTGCTAATAACATTGGATACTTCATGTTTAGTCAATTGCTTGTGACCCTTCACCATGTAGTGAACACAATCAATGTTTTTCTTGGTGGTGGCAATTGCAGGACATCCAGACCTCAGGTCATCTTCATGATTCTCTCTCACTTTCCTAAATTTAGTTGCCCACTTTTGGAGCATCATCCCCAAATGTAGCAGCCATGTCATCATGAATGTCATTAAAGGTTAAATGTATTTGATAACATCACCATGCCAAATTTTGTCCTTTTTCAAGAGAAGCCACTACCAGTCACTTTTGAAGAAAGTGTTCTTTGAACAGTCAGATGTCAGTTGAAATTAATGCATGCAAGACTTTACAGCTCTAGCATCACTCCTTCATAGTCAGCCTATGAACCTTTTTTTACTCTAAATATGCGTGTAAGTGTATATCTGTATGTGTGTGCATGCATGTTTACTGTGTTTGTGCATGTGTGTGTATGTTCAATACACATGTATATGTTTATGTGCTAGTGTGTGTATGTAGCGTGTTGTGTGTATATATGTATAAATTTATATGTGTTTAAAGTATGTATGTGTGTTTATGTTTGTAAATCTGTGTGAATAACATTTAATATTCCTTTGTGAAAGCACATGGTCTAATTGTTAGGAAGTCTGGCTCCTGACCATGAGCTGTAGGTTCAATCCTTGGTCCAGGCCAGGCAGCATATCCTTGAACAAAACACTTCATATCACATTGCCTCAGTCTACTCAGCTGTAAATGAGTACCAACCAGGTACAGGTGCATCTTTCTCTCTCTGTTGATATTCCACCAGGTCTAGGGTAAGGGTGAATGTCAAGACAGTATCTATGCCTGCTTAGGACTACATAGGCACCTAAAACAATTAGCAAAACCATGGTACATATTGCTAACTCTTACTTGCTCATGATTGCCAGTTATAGCTGTTCTATACTGAATTAATGTCTTTGCTTATGGAAAAAGTGCAGTAGATTTGGCTGTTATTTCTAACAGACGAAATAACTACATAGAGACTCTCTGGTTGTCTGGTTCAACTAGTCTTAACTCTTCCATATACTGCTGAATTCTATATTGTATTGAAATCACTTCCAATACATATCCATTCATCCAAACGGAATTTCTTTTGTCATGATATAGAAATCATGGATCGAACGATCAATAAGCCACAATCAATCACTTTTATTTTCAGAGTTGCATGTTTAATTGGTTTACTTTCGTTTGTTATTGTTGTTGTTGTTCCGATCCAGTATAGATCTTTTTTCATTATTTCTATAACATTGCCAGCAGCCCATTATCTTTAAATACATCATGTATGCACAGGCACACACAAAGACACAGACACAGACAGACACACACACACACGTGTATGTATGTGTGGTGATAAAATTTCTTGGAGAACTGTCAGCCACCAGAGTGCCATGTTTTGTATCAAACCAACAAATTCCATTTTACTAATGCAATGGAATTTGTCGTTATTCAATATTAGACAAGACCTAATGGCAATGGATTATGCCATGCATAAATATGGTCAGCAGGGAGTTAGTCAATATCATTGATCCTAGTAATTGACTTGTATATTATTTTATGAACCTTGAAAGGATGAAAAGCAATGTTGACACCAACAGGATTTGAACTCATGATGCAAAGAGCCAGAACAATACCGCAAAGTATTTTTTCTGATGATTTTTGCTAGCTTTCTGTCCTTTATCATGTATAAATTATGCTAATTTAAACTAAAGAGCTTGGTTGGCTTTTCAGAGCCTTGTTTCAATGGTTCTTACATCAGTAGTATTTGTGACAACTTTCACCAGCAATTCTCCCCCCCCCCCCACTTCTCTCTCTCTCCAGAATAATAATGAAAACAGAGCTACCAAACCTCAAACCATTTTTCTCTGATGTAACAACATTACTGCCACAAACCATTTTAGCTTCAACAGTTATCATGATCTGCACATCTCTTACAGATAACTTGTATCACAGGAAGTACAGCTTTACTGCCCTAAGCTATCGTGAGTTCCACATCCTTTTGACAGATTATCATGCCTTTAATGCTTTTCTATCGACCGGCTTTTACAGCTAGTTGCATTATAATTGTGAGCTGCTGAAGGTTTCCCCTGCAGTAACGAGACATCCTTTTTATCAGGAAGCCATCATCTTTCAGCCACAAGTCATCACAGCCACAGCAGCTATCACAATCTATATGTTATTGATAGAAACCAGTATCACCTCAAATGACAAACTCTATTTTCTTAATACTAAACTTTCCTTTTCAGCCAGTCTCAAATATCAGGCATAAAACAACTAAAAGAATAGCAATTCCTAAAATTCATATTTTTTCATTGGCATGGCTGTGTGGTTAGATGGTTTTCTTCTCATCCACATGGTTTAGGGCTCAGTTAAATTGTCTTCTACTATAACCCTGGGCAAACCAAAGCTTTGAGAGTGGATTTGGTAGATGAAAGCTAAAAGAGTTTCATTGTGTGTGTGTGTGTGTGTGTGTTTGTGTGTGTGTTTGCATGTGTGTGTGTGTGTATGTGAGTGTATGTGCGCGCATGTGTGTGTATTATATATATTGTTATGAAGTGGGTTCCTCTCTTTAGTGTGATGTATGACTGCTAGTGTACTGTAGTTGCTGTTTTACACTAGTAGCCACAATAGTTACTAGTGTAGGAGCACGGTGCCTATCCCATAGTTGCTAGCATCTGTAGCTAGTATTATCTCTAACTTTGGGTCAAAATGCATAAGATACAAGTCTGAAGTTAACACATCTTTTAATTTATTAAATGTTTTCTGGCATTTCTCTGTTCAAACCCATTTAACATTTGTTTTAGTAATTCATTAAGTAGCCCCTTTACTTTATGTATATTTGGGATATACACTTGGTAATAATATACCAAGCCTAGGAACGCTTGTAGCATTGTCACGTTCGTCGGGGGTAGCATATTTCGTATCGCCATCACTCTTGATGTGTCTGGTCTGTGTCCACTTTCATAGATAACGTGAGCTAGGTATTTTATTTTTTCCATCAAAAATTCGTGTTTTTCTTCTGTCAGTTTTATCCTGTATTCACTTATTCTCTTGAATACTTTCTTTATGTGTTTGACATGTTGCACTCGAGACTCGCTCTTTATTAAAATGTCATCGATGATGAAGTTGCAATCATTTAACATCGCATCAATTATTTATTGGAATATTGCGGGTACCACTTTTACTCCAAACAGCAGTCGTTTGAACTTGTATAATCCACGGTGTGTGTTGATTGCTAGTGGATGTGTATGCAATCTCCCTCTAACTGAATTTGAAGGTACACCTCTGAGAGGTCTAACTTTGAGAAAATTTTCCCTCTGTTTAGTTTAGCAAATACTTCTGAGCTTGGTAGTGGGTAATTGTGTGTGAGTAAACAGTCGTTTAATCTGGTTGAGAAGTCTGCACACACTCTTAGCTTATTATTATTTTTTTTTTTACGTAGCCCGCCGATGCTGCCCAGTCTGCATGGTCAATCTTTTGAATTATACTCAGGCTTTCCAACTTTTCTAGTTCTTTATTGACCTGGTCTAGCACCACAAACAGCAAGTTCCATTTGGGCCTGAAAATAGGTGTTGAATTTTCTTTGATAGCAATTCTTGTTTTCGTTTTCGTGTAACAACCTAAATCTTGCCATAACACTCTTGGGTAAGTTTCTTTTATTTTTGTCTCAGTTCACCAACCTCGTTCGATTGTTTGACTGCTCCCTTTACGTTATTGTACAAAATGCTTTTGAGTGTATCCCATAAATTAAATTTCTCCATATATTCGGTGCCAAATAAATTCATGGATTTTTTTCAACACATAAACCTTCACTTTTTTGGTTCGATCTTTGAACATTATATTACAAATGCATTCGCCCGTGAAATATAATTTTCTTCCCGTAATACCATACGCTATTTTAGACTACATAATTTTGGGATCTTTTCCTTTTCATGGGCAGCTCAATAAATTAATTTTCTTTAGTAAACACTTTCAAACTTCGGATACTGGAAGAATGTATCATATAGAACATCTTTTACTCTTAGCGTTGTTGAGAAAAGTTTCTATTTACGAAGTTATTTCGTGTTAAAGTTGTCGTATTTGGGTAATTTCATCCAATCAATGACGTGTATTCAGCTGAATAAAATTACTGCTGTTGTTTGTCAACAATAACTATCGGTGGCGTATATTTCGTTTGTCACTGTTATTTATGACATCGTTCGTGTGTTTGCACTGGTTTTAGTTTTAGGGTTAGAGTTAGTGTTTTAAAATTAGGGTTAGGGTTACGGAAAAAAGTTAAAAATGAAGAAATTGAAGGGGGCGGGGGAAAAAACTTTCAAAATTCTGATTTTTGGCAATTTTTCAGAATCTCCGTATCCGAAAAACTTGAAATACAAAATTTTCTCAATAACGCTAAGAGTAAAAGATATTCTATATGACACATTCTAACAATATCTGAAGTTTGAAAGTGTTTAGTTAAAAAAATAATTAATTTATCGACCAGCCGATCAAAAGGAAAATCTCCTTATTTTGGTTTACCCATTTGTTCCCATGTTTTCTCACTTATGAGTGTGATGTCCCTTCCTGTGTCTGATACTATTGGTTTCATTCTGACACTAGTAATTTCAATTCTTACACTCACGAATTTTCTGTTGTAGTTACAACTTTTCCTGCTGACAAACTATTTATTTTTTTCTTGTTTGTTCCATTTTCCTATCATTTTAGTTTTGCAGTGCGATTTTATGTCCTGTAAACCTGCAGCGAAAACACTATGCTTTTTTATACGAACGATCTTTTTTCAGGTACATCCTACCACATGCCATATATGAGTCTACATCCCGATATTTTTTCTGTTTTTCCTGCAGCACTTTGTCTTCCGGCATTTTTGAACTGTTCTTATGTGAAAACACTCTTTCCGTTGAATTTCGTATGTGTCATGCCTTAATTTTAATGTCATATCACACTCTTCCGACAGTTTCTGCAATGTCAAATTCTAGTTCATTTCCAGTTTTGCTAGAATTTTTGTTCGGATTTCTGTATACCTTGTGTTAATCCTTGTACAAAAATCAAACACTTGAAAGAATCTGGAGTAAGCATATCCAGCCTAAATCTCCTACATTCTTTGTTGACTCTGCCTGTGTAAGTAGTGAAGTCTTCATCTTCACTCTTTTCTATGGTTAAACATTTCCATCTAGTATTAAACAACAAGCTCTTTTCACTAAACATTTTGCACAAAATGTCAATTGTGTCGGTGAAATTTATGTCAAACGCTTTTTTTTTTTTTTTTTTGGTAATATGAAATTACTATAATTCTCATGCTCTGCTATCGCTAGTTTTCTTAAAACTAGACGCATTTTCATTCCGTCCCTCCAATCCTGACATTCTTTTCCAAAAATTTTTTTCAAATCTTCGAAAGTAAGCCTCGAAGGTTACTTTTTCTTTGAGGTCATTTTTGAATTCGCTTATGGAATTTGCTATATGGCCAGGCGGAAATGTATTCTCTGGTTTGGCTATCAACTTCATTTGCTGCTACAATCTTTGTTCTCGTTGTTCCTTGAGTTGTTGTTGCTGTTTTTGCAACTCAACTACCCCAGCTAACGACAAGATTTTTGTCGAGTTATTTAATTTTCCACGTGAGTTAGTTTAAACTCTCTGTGTGAATGTTTTTTTTTTCACTCCGCGTAAATTTGTTTTTCCTCGTCGCCACTGTTATAAACTGGGTTCCTCCCACTGGTGTAATGTGTGACTACCGTTGTACTGTAGTTACTGTTTTACGCTAGTAACCATAATAGTTACTAGTCATCAGATACCGTTGTATCTCTTTGTACCGGAACAGTAATACACTTACTTCTCCTGTCTTACTATCGCTGATAACTCTGCAAGACATCTACGAGAACTCTCTCTTGAAGACTGACTACTGGTCTATTTATAATGGCTGCCTCTACCCCTTTTTACCGGGAGGGGCATACAGTTTCACTATACCACACACACACACACACACACACATAGATAGATAGATACACTTGTGTTCGTGAAGGTGTATGCTGAGCTGTTGAAAAGTTCCAGGTTTTGTGTAAAAGAAAATACAAGACGATCAGTTAATTATGATTTTATTCAACATATTCATCTCTCAGATTCATACACTTATTGCAGCATTCCCTCGGTTTTTCTAAGCCCTGTAAAAGAACTCGAAAGGTTCAGCCTCCAACCAGGCCTTTCGCGATACCATTAAAGCGAGGAACTTTCCAGCACCTCGTATATTTGTCTTCCTGTTTTGACTTGATGTGGTTGTTGCAAATGAGTTGTACTGTCATACAACCAGTGTCATTCATTTCCAATATTCTGTGAAAACATGCCTGGCCGTAAGAAAATATTGCCTTGCTTAGAAATGAGAAGATGAGCAACAGGAAGGGCATTCATCCATAACAAAAATTTGCTTCAATAAAATCCAACCAAGCTATGCAAGCATGGAAAATTGGATGTTAAAACAATGCTGAATGACAAGGAATCTTTTTTTTTCTGTTAATTCCTCATAATACGTTTGCTTATTTTCTCTTCACATCTAAGCCAGGATTTGAAACTGATACTAATCCAAATATAGTGGATTAATGGTTCTGATTAAGGGTTGGGCAAGATACCTTGTATCATCTGTTTCACTTCTTCATGTTCTGACACCAACACCTGTGATAACATCAATGCCAAGATGAAACTGCTCAAGTTTGTAGCTTTTTCCTTGGGTTAACATTGGAGGCAGGAGAGAAGAAAACTGCTAGTCTTTGTTAAAAAAAAAATTTTTCAGACATCATCTTCATCATTATCATCATCATAATCATAATTATCATCAAAATCATTGCTTTAACATACATTTTTCCATGCTTGTATAGGTTGGAAAGAATTTATTGGAGCAGATTTCCTACAACTGGATGCCTTTCCAAGCAAGTTGAATAGGTCAGACATGTTTTTGCTGAATATGAGAAATGAATGACATTCATTTAAAAACAATCATGTGATGCCAAGATATATACATATACCCAATGGGTTACTTTCAGTTTCCAACAACCAAATCCATTCACAAAGATTTGGTCACCCCCATGAAGACACTTGCCCAACGTGACACACAGTATGGCTGAACCCTAAATCCTGTGGTTAGGAAGTAAACTTCTGAACCAGACAGCTATTTCTATTCCAACATATTCAAATACATGGTCTACATTGAGTGACAGTGGCTCTTTATATGTTCAACATAGTGACATTATCCACAGTAGCCAATGTGCCATTTAAACAACTATAATTCATGAATATTGTGTAATAAACTTTTCCAATAACACACCAGTTGCTTAATTGACTTTGCATAAACATGAATTTAAATCTTGCTTTTGTAAACATTCAAATTTCAACAACATTATTTAATCAATGCTTTAACTACTGTACATTTAAGCTTCCATAACATCACAAAGTTTGCAAGTATTTTTATAGGTGATGTTCACAATATTACTCTTGTATCGCTGTATATTTAATGCTTCCATAACATTACAGATTTGGTAAAAATTTGTGATTTTGGTTAGCTGAGATTTATGTTATTTAGTCTGGCTGTATGCTGCTCCCAAATAAGACCAATCATGACATTTAGATTTTATTTAACATGTTTGTTTACTGATTGATATTACGATTGTTATTTTACATAAGTTGTTATGCTGAATACCAGTTGTTAGTGTGTGAGAATGTAAGCTTAGTGATAGGTGAGAAGAGATATTTCAAAACAAGGACAGAGCAGAATAGCAGCTGGTTACTGAAGAAAATCTTTGCAACTGTGTATCCTATGCATCTCAATTTAAAAGCATAATTTTGTATGAAAATGGAATTTTCCATTTGAGCATACAAATGCACCAGAACAATAATAGGCTGCAATATGGGACAAGATATTTTGATAAGGACTGTCACTGCCAAATATGGAAACTGATATGCTATGATCCTTTTCTTATGACAGAATAGACAGGGTTTCAAATGCTGAGCACTGCTACAGATATTCTATATATGAAAATCACTATATGATCCTTGATTATTCCATTTTGTACCACTGGCCAATTTAAGTTATTTTTCTTCATTTTTAAAGCTATTCAAATTTTTAAAAATTATTCAAATTTACTAAAAAATTGTGTTCTATTCATAAAAATTTATTTGCTGATGTTAAAGAATATTTAATATCTTATAAAAATTCTGCTTGTCATTGCATGACTTAGCCCATTGGTGAGGCTTTCACGTGATTAGAGAAAAAGTGGGAGAAAAAAGAGGGAAAGAGAAGTGTCCATGACATGAGGTAGAGGGAATGTAATTGTAGCACTTTCACATAATTAGTTGAAGGGAAAGAGAGCAGAAAGAAAAAGAAAAGTGAGACAGAAAGAGGGAGAGAGAGAGAGATGTTGATGGCATTCCGTTGCTTACGACGTTGAGGGTTCCAGCTGATCCGATCAACGGAACAGCCTGCTCGTGAAATTAATGTGCAAGTGGCTGAACACTCCACAGACATGTGTACCCTTAACGTAGTTCTCGGGGAGATTCAGCGTGACACAGTGTGACGAGGCTGACTCATTGAATTACAGGCACAACAGAAACAGGAAGTAAGAGTGAGAGAAAGTTGTGGTGAAAGAGTACAGCAGGGTTTGCCACCATCCCCTGCCGGAGCCTCGTGGAGCTTTAAGTGTTTTCGTTCAATAAACACTCACAACGTCCGGTCTGGGAATCGAAACCGCGATCTTATGACCGCGAATCCGCTGCCCTAACCACTGGGCCATTGCGCCTCCACGAGAGAGAGAGAGAGAAAAAGGGAAAGAAAAGCATGCATGATGTATGTGGTAGGGTGAATGTAATAATTTTAGCAGAGGTGTGATTTCTGATGGTGAACTGAGTTTTTGTATATCACCTATTGTTTAATGCATGCACATAAGTGCAATTCCATGAAATATTTGCACTTATTTATGTGGCAGATATATGCAATTTTAAATTTCGCTCAAGGCTGTATCATATTCTTTTATTCTTTTACTTGTTTCAACCATTTGACTGTGGACATGCTGGAGCACCATCTTTAGTTGTACAAATCGACCACAGGACTTCTTCTTTGTAAACCTAGTATTTATTCTATCAGTTTCTTTTGCTGAACTGCTAAGTTATGGGGATGTAAACACAACAGCATCACTTGTCAAGCGATGTTGGGGGGACAAACACAGACACACAAACATATACATGCATATATGTAGATACGATGGGCTTCTTTTAGTTTCCACCTACCAAATCCACTCACATGCCTGAAGCTATAGTAGAAGACACTTGCCCAATGTGCCATGCTGTGGGACTAAATCCGGAATCATGTGGTTGGGAAGCGGGCTTCTTACCACACAGCCACATCTGTGCCTACATGTAGGGGATATTTACTTTTTGTTTGTTTATGGGTTAAATGGAAAAATAAAAGTGAATATTTATTTTATGAGTGCTGTGTATTAAGTCTATAAAATTGTGCATAAAGTATATAAAGTGTATATATAAAGTGCATTAAGTAATCATTGTATTCCAATTTCTTTCACATTTCAATGATTAGTAGATGAGTGACTGTCTTTTGATAGACACAACACAGGCTATGCTTTCAGGTTTTATGGGTGAAGTTTTCCAAAATAACCCAATAGGTTTACCATTAATTCCATGAAATATTCACATGTCCTGCTAGTTCTTCATTAAAGAACATATTTATTTTGCATTAACTAATCCTCAAATATAATTTGAGTAAACATAAAGGAATGTATTCTTTCTTAAATAAACAAGAAAAAAAATTTCATTGAACTTTTCCCGCACACACACACACACACACATACACAATGACCCTTACCATACTATTCCTATCAGTCATTTCTGATGATTGTTGGAATTGGATCTCAACTTCTGGTATGAAACCAATTGCTAATGTGGCTATCATGGGACTATAACATAGTATATATCATATTAATAATATATACAGGCTGTTTCAAAAAATTTCATATCATTTTGCAATTTAATAACTTTGCCAGTTCTTGTTCAAATGACTTCAAATTTTAACAGCATGTATAGAAACAGGTCAATATTAAGCATAAAATGCTTAATGTTTATCTTTTCAGGTATAGAAGTGGCATTCACTGAAAGAGAAAACGTGTTTTGTGTGTTGGAGTATGCTCAAATACAGTCGGAGAAGACTGTGCAACGTGCATTTGTGAGAGAGTTCTCTAAAAAGTCACCAACGGCAATGCAGATTTGGACATGGCACAAAAAATTCAAAGAAGGCTGTCAGTGCTGGGCAAAAGAATTTGGACGACCACTAACATTGGAAGAGATGGCTGAGCAGTTTTGCCAAAAACTCTTGCAAAGCCTCAAGAAGTCCATAAGAAGAACAAGTCTGGAAACCCAGATTCCTCCAACAACAGTTTGGCACCTCCTGAGGAAATGCTTGTTAATGAAACCCTACAAGCTGCAGCTTGTTCAGGCCATGGCGGTAGATGACAAGCGAAAGCACAAACAATTTTGTGTTGATATGCAAGAGAAACTTGAAGAAGCCTAGTTCAAGGAATGTCTTGTTTTCAGTGATGAGGCCACATTTCATATGAATGACAAAGTCAATAAGCATAATATTGGCATTTGGGGTGAAGAAAATCCCCATGCCACAATTGAGCATGAGAGGGACTCACCAAAACTGAATGTGTTCTGTGCCATCTCCAAGAAGCATCTTCATGGCCCGTTTTATTTTGAAGGAAATGTGACCGGCAATATT
Source organism: Octopus bimaculoides (assembly GCF_046866305.1). Taxonomy (NCBI): domain Eukaryota; kingdom Metazoa; phylum Mollusca; class Cephalopoda; order Octopoda; family Octopodidae; genus Octopus; species Octopus bimaculoides. The sequence continues at coordinate 85,156,476 of NC_142935.1, forward strand.
TATCTGCAAATGCTTCAGAACTGGCTAATGGACGAGCTCATTGCAAATGAACCTGAAGACTTTATTTTTCAACAGGATGGGGCTCCACCTCACTGGAAGCTTACTGTGCAGGTTTATCTCAATGACAATCTGCGAGGAAGATGGATCAGGTGTGCTGGTGATGAAGACAATGTGCTGTTGAAATGGATGCCACGTTCACCTGACCTGACACCTTGCAATTTTTTTCTCTGGGGCTATGTGTAGGGCCTGGTTTATGTCCCCACACTTCTTGCAAACCTAGAGGAACTCGAGCAGAGAATCACTACTGCACTGGAGACTTACCCAAGACATGCTGCAGCGTGTCTGGGAGGAGCTGGACTACCAACTTGACGTATGCCATGTCTCAGGCAGTGTGCATATTGAACATTTGTGAAATCGTCCATGGAATCTACATACCTTCGAATTTTTCATTCAAATTTGGAGGAATAAATTTTATGATGCTCAGCATAAAGCCTGTTTAGTTTCATTTGCTTTGACTATGTAGTTTCTGTGATATTTACATCTCAAATGATATCAAATTTTCTGAAACACCCTTTATATGCATGTGAGTGTGTGTGTGTGTTTTTGTTTTAG
>NC_142935.1:85162087-85182087 GCF_046866305.1 Octopus bimaculoides
CTCACACTGATGAGAATGACAATGCATAAACTTAATTATGATTACTATGATTATAATTTTGTCTTTCGAATCGTGCGTATGTATTGAATCCAATTTAGCATTAAATCTACTTTTGATTCAACATCTTTTTTTCTCCATTTTTGATACATGTGTATGGTATATTTATAACTATAACGAAATTTTTCAACTATATGTATATATGTATATATACATACGCATATATATATACATATGTATACATATGTATATATACATATATGTATATATATATATATGTATATATACATATGTATATTTATATGTATATATACATATATATGTGTATATATACATATATATATATATATATATATATATATATATATATATATATATATATACATATATATGTATATATACATATATATATATGTATATATACATGTATAAATACATGTATATATGTATATATATGTATGTATACATATATATGTATATATGTATGTATACATATATATGTATATATGTATATATACATATGTATTTATACATATATATGTATATATGCATATATACATATATACATATGTATATATACACACACATATATACATGTATATAGATATGTATATAGATACATGTATATATGTATATATATATCAAAATATACATGTATATATATGTATATACATGTATATATATAAATGTATATATATATACATGCATATATATATATATGTATATATATGTATATATATATATATATATATATATATATATATATATATATATATATATATATATATATATATATATATATATACGTATATATTTGACAGGAATGGCAACAAAAGAAAGAAAGAGACCTCGATATTTTGCAAATAGAGGAATTTATCTGTAAAAATATGTGACACTTATTCAGTAGCCATGATAAAACTCCGAGTTTCGGATGCCAGGGTGGGGGTCCACGCCAATATCTCTTCAGTTATCCAGCCATTGAGAATTCCTTTAGCGCTTAATGAGGTCTGTAATTTTCCCCAAAAGTTTCTTAGGGTATATTTCCCTTGATGGTATCGGTATGTTTTCATAGAATAATCGATGTGGTAGGCGTCCACAAGGAATTCTCAATGGCTGGATAACTCCGGAATCTGTCCATATTGTGCCACAGTTCAGTGTAGAGTGAATGTTAAAAAAAAAACTTTTATGTAAATATATCAAATTAAAAATTCTACGAGGTATATCACAATGGACAATACCAAGTGGAATCTTTATCTCTTATGTTTCTCCCTATTTTAATTTCTTGTTTCTGATATAATTCTTGGGAAAGAATACACTTGCAGCTGAAGATAGCTTTATACTATCAATTATATACCAATAATGATGCAACAACTATAAAGCTTGAAACACGTGTACCGCAGAATCCTTTGTGTTTTGTTTTTATTTTTACATGTATATATATATATATATATATATATATATATATACATGTTTATGTATATATACATGTGTATGTATATATACATGTGTATATATATGTACTTGTATATATGTATATATATATGTACATGTACATGTATGTATATATATATATGTACATGTATATATATATATGTATACATATATGGGCATGTATATATATATGCATATATATGTACATGTATATATTCGAAACGCCTAGTTTTGAATAGAGGCAGCTGATGAAGAATTATCCAAGTGGCTATTTGTTTTTCTGTGTTCGTTCCGTTGCCTGTAGTTCATTTTTCTAACGTCCTGTACCCGAATATGCATCTATATACACACGTAGATGTAAGTATGTACATATATGTGTGTATACATGCTTATATATCCGCTGTATTATTATATATATATACATATGTATATATGGGAGAATATACAAATAATAACAACAGACGAGGACAGGTGGTGTAAATAACAAAAGGATATATTAGTATGACGCTCGGGAATATGTACATGTATATATATGTACATATATGTACATGTATATATAGGTATATTTGTGTGTGTATTTGCGCCTCTACCATTGTTTGACAACCGATGTTGCTGTGTTTACATCACCGTAACGTAATCGTTTTGCAAAACACACCGAATAATTGCTATCCTTACAAAGAATAAATTCCAGTGTCGATTTCTTCGATCGAAGACGGTGCTCCAGCATGATTGCAGCCAAATGACCGAAACAAGTAAAACTATAAAAAACCATGCCATTTAATCCCGAGCATCGTCGGGTATCTCTGTTAGTATATATATATATATATATATATATATATATATATATATATATATATATATACATATATATACAGAGAGTGAGAGAGAGAGAGAGAGAGAGAGAGAGAGAGAGAGTAGACCTCTATGGTATATTAGATATTTTACTAAGTAAACTGTTACAAATATCTAAAATTTTAAAATATTTTATTATGTCAAGAGAAAATTTGCTAAAATCCTTCGAAGTTCTCCATTAAGCAAAAGTTTCAAGGTCATTTGTTTCGGGAGTAGTTTTATCTCTAGATAAGATGTTTAATGATGTGTCTATTGTTTATTTTTAGTTTTGACATCTTATGTGCTGTTAGAAAACCAAGTGCAATTTCTTCTCTGTGGAATTCGAGACATATGTGTATACTGGTTGAAATAGTGTTTTAGATAGAATTCGCATGAGGTTACTCAATAGTATAGATCTGTTATTGGTTTGGACAGCGTACTAGCATACTAGAGATATTTGTTTCAAGGGAACAAGTGTTGGTGCTAGTGTAATTTCAGTTATTGTTAATTTAGTTGGTGGTGGGTTGATTGAATTTGGAATGGCTGAAGGAGACAAGAATGTTTGCCAATTAGTGGTTTAGTGATGTATGAAGTTTTTGTATTTTATTAAAGATTCTATTTTATTAAAGATTCTAATTAAGAAATACTTACCTTGGTGGTAAGTATTTCTTAATTAATTTGAAGAAAGGCTTTGATGCTGGTGGTGGCTTCCTTAAATTAACGACGGATTAAACCAAATAGTGTTTCTTTTCCTATTTCTATGGTTTACAGTTCACATGGTATCTTCAATGTAGTTAATTTTCTCTTTGAAACCGCTTCTAAATAGAAAGTTTTAATCTAATGCATAAATCAATCGATAAAAATTTGTTTGTTGGCAGAAAGATTAGAAAATTCTAAGAGAAGTATTAACTATGCCGTTAATAAAGTTCTGAGTATAGTTACATTATGTATATTACTTAAATATTAATTAAGAGAAGGGCAATACAAAAAGCTGTTTAGGTCAAATGTAACGCCTAGAAAATTATCAGTGGTAACAATAATCAATATTGTGATCAGAGCTCCATCTTATTTTGCAAAAGTGATATAGATTTTTACAAGGTCTATTCATTCGTTAAATGGTTATAGTTATAGAGGGGAAAACCTCCCTTAATATAGGGAAGGCAGTTTTTATAAGTTTGAAAGTAAATAAAATCTTATGATTTCGTTGAATTAGCTGAACCTTTCACGCCCAAACCAAAATCGAAGAAAATATTAAGTTGTATCTTAATCCAAACTGAATGGACAAATGTATTTGTAGAATGAAGTCTATTTTTAAATCCGCAATGTTTATAACATATCTAGAGAAATTAAAATCATTAAGTAGCGGTTTGGTGATAAAAGCGCTATAGTTTTTAATATCTAATTTTGAAATTTAGCTGTACTTTTATTTGGGATAATTTGAACTGATAGATAAACGCATTGGGATCTTTTTTAAAACGGGGGCCACATTTTTCATTAACGAAACACTTTGAAACTTGGAACACTGGTAGAATGTGTCATATAAAACATCTTTTTCTCTTAGTCTTCTTAAAAAAAAAAGAAATCCATAAATTATTCCATGTTAAAGTTGTCGTATTTCTGTAATTTCAACCAATCACTGACGTCCATTCAGCCGATATACATTAAGCGCCGACTACATAAACAAACGATTCTGAAACAATTAACCCTAACCCTAACTCTAACCCTAACCCTAACCCTAGGTTTATGTAGTCTGCACTTAATGTATATCGGCTGAATGGACGTCAGTGATTGGTTGAAATTATCGAAATAAGACAATTTTTTACATGAAATAAATTCGAATACAAAAATATTTTTCTGTTCTATAACACAAAATAGATAAGTATACGAAGTTTGAAAGTCTTTCCGTACCAAAAACACTACGTAAAACATTAATGAAAAATGTGTCCCCCGTTTTAAAAAAGATCCACGCATTGTATCTGTCCGTAACGGTAAGGGTGATAACACCTTAAAATTTGATATAATTTTCTCTAATAAATGTTTACTAAAACTTGCTATATCGGTCTTTGTAAGATTAATTAATCTAAAAAAAAAAAGGGTTTATTATCAAAGTTAACTATGCACTTTAAAAATAAAATATGGTTGCTGAGGTGTAATCAGAAGTAATTTTTCTCGCCTTGATCATTAATCTCAGTTAGGGTATTGTGAATTAGTTTTCTTGTAAGATTTGATGACCGAGCTAGATAAGAATTTATAGTAAGAGATAACCACGCCTTAGTATTTTCGTTTGTGTGTGTGTGATTGTACGTTGACTTTGTTTGAATGTTTAATTTTTCATATCATGGTATCGAATTTCGTCTGGAAGATATTACGCACTTTTTTAATTTGAATTTTTTGATTAGTGAGAATAATTTTCTTCGAATTGTAGTAATAACAGCTTCTTGAAAGGCAGAGATCTTTTAGATTTATATCCATTTTTGAAGCACTTATTCCAATTTCCGTCTTATTTATCAAAGTTAAATACACACCACCTTAGATTTTTAATGAAATTATCGGTTTTCTGTCTGCATGAATCTCACGGAAGAAAAGTAGTATTTATGGCGGAGAAATCAATTTGCTGTATCAACATTTTTATGATTTTAGTTTGCAAAGATTACGATAAAGACTAACTAATCTTCATAATAACAACGTGCTGCACGAATTATAGAGACTGTAGAATCACTTTTAAGAAATAAAATTTGGGCATTCCAGACGAACTCTATCATGTACAGTCTGTGATTCTGTGTCTTTGAAAAGCGGGAGTAATTAACTATAAGCGGTATCACACTGCCCATGATGTTAAACGCCAATATCCAGACTGATTTGGCACATAACAGGTCTAACAAATAGTGTTGTCCTGGACGTGAATTAAAACACTATTTCAAAGAACACCATTGTAATAAACAACTTCCGGCAGAATAAACTGAAACGTTCCACTTTTGACACGGTTAGTAAGTCATTGCTGACCTGAAGACATCATAGAAGTCTTCAGTAACAAGAATACTTTTGTTAAGATGTACTCTCTTCCTGTCAAGGAAACGATGTTATTTGGACATGATTTGCTTTCCTCTATGTATGTATGTATGTATGTATGTATGTATGTATGTATGTATGTATGTCTATTTGTATGTTTGTATGCATGTATATTTGTACATATATATATGTATGCATGTAAGTATATTTGTATATATGTATGTATATTTGTATGTATGTATTTATGTGTGTATGTGTTTGTCTACGCATGTGCATGCGTATGCAAGTATTTGTATGAATGGGTGTGCTTATATTTATGCATGTGCATACGTAGATATGTGTGTATGTACGTACATATAGTGTATGTATGTATATGTGTATGTAACTGTTTGAAACTAAAAGGACCTATATTCATTCCATTCATTCATTAATGCGACAAATAGCAAATTACCTTTAATGGTCGAAGCTATCCAGCTATGATTGATCAACCGAAATCATTTGAGGGACAGAGAAACGGCATTAGTAAAGCAAATATTATAGTAACGAACAACAAATGAATGCCCTCACTACTCGAATATATCCATCTTAATTATTTACATTATCGTTGTCGCTTTATTAGATGTGTATTCCCCCGGAGGAAGGAAATGTACATATCCAGATGCATATATGAGTGACCATATATGCATTATACGTGCATACATACGTACGTACGTACGTACGCTGTGTGTGTGTGTGGAAAAGTTAGCGCCAAGAAGTGTTTGGGCATAAGCTAAATTTAGGTCAGTTAGAATATGTTTTTAGGGCCGTTCAATCCAATGCCATTATAGATGGGTAGGTTGTTGTTAAGCTACCTAATGTGATTCACTCAGAAGGCTGTAATCTTGTTTGGTAGTAAACCCGGATGAAGAACATATAAACAAGGTTGTAACTTTAAATACGTTTATTGCAACCACCCGTATATACACAACTGAATGATGGATGGAATGGTTGGTGCGTAGAGGCCATGGTCTTTTGTGCTTTGCTCCTATCGGCAAGTTGGCGTGCGGTATGAGAGAGAGCCGGTCAGGTTGCGCCTTCACAGCTCGTGTCCCAGTGCAGAAAGCGAAAGAGATGAATGTCTGAACAATAATGTTGCGTATCGCCCTCTATATGTTCAGCTTGTTTAACCCGTTGTCAGGGGGGGGGGCAACTGCGCCTCCAGAGGTCCCCTCTTAGACCGGAAGCGGTCAATTATTAGTAGTGTAGGCGGAGTGTGCACTTGGAGAGCACAGAAGAATGAACCATGGCAAAACAGTTGCATGAACAATTGAAAAAATACAATGCAAAAATGGAAAACCTTCAGCAAAGAAAGGTGTCCAATCAAATAGAACAAAGCATATGTGTACAATGATACAGAAAGAGAAAAAATATGAATACAGTGTCTATAGCAACATACGTCTATCTCCAGAACAGTCACTGGTGAGACAAAGAAATGTAAATAGTCTGAGATAATTTCTTCGGCTAGTGAACCGATCTGCCAGAACGTGTCCTGTAAGGTGAAGAATGTGTTTGTGTAGTTGGTGTTTTGGTGAGTGGAGGTGGTGCTTGTGGGGGTGGAGGTGGCAGTGTTTGTAGAACGATGGATGTGTTAGTAAGTGGCATAAATGTTTCGGAAAGGGCTTTTTACTCTGTCGATGGAGACAGTCTCTTTTCTTCCGTGAATGTCCACAGTGAACGGTTTCGGTGTGCTTCTAAGAACGCGATAGGATCCAGTGTAGGGAGGTGTGAGCAGTCCCTTGACGGCATTATTTCTTACAAACACGTGAGTCCAAGTAGAAATATCCGGGGGTACTACAGAAGAAATAGACTGGTCACGAGGAAGCATTGGTGGAAGGTCAGCAAAGAATGACCTAAGTTGCGTGACGTAAGATGTGGGGTTCGCATTCGGTAAGTCGACGGGCGCCAACATTTGTTCGGGAAGTACTAGGGTGGTGCCATACAGGCGCTCAGCGGAGGAGGAGCCTAAATCCTCCTTGACAGCTGAGCGGCACCCTAGCAGAACGATGGGGAGAAACTCGGACCAACGATGAGGGTCAGGAGCCGTGCGATTAGCAGCTTTAAGCTGTCGGTGGAATCTTTCCACCATACTGTTCGTGGTGGGATGGTAACTGGTGGTGTGGATGTGCTGAACTCCGAGAAATCTCGAAAGCTCACGGAACAGACAATCTTCAAATTGGCGTCCATGATCAGTAGTAATTCTAGAGGGTACTCCGAAGCGAGATATTCCGCAACTAACCAACGAGGTCGATGTCTATGTGACGGAACCTGGTGGCCGGTGGCTGGAAGTGTCCAAGAGGTGCTCTCACGTGACGATGCACCTTGGAACGCTGACATGGTGGACTGGCACGTGACCAAACAGTAATAGACCGTCGCATATTCGGCCAGAAAAAGCAGGCCGAGATAATCTTTACTGTGGCCGCAGTGCTTCAAAGACAGCACGACGATGACAATTCATGAACGAAGCGTCGTGGTGACCCGGTAGAAACCTCGCAGAGAATGGTTCCTTCAGAAAAAGGCAGAGGCAGGTGTTCAAACTGTGGTAAAGAGACGTCCAGAGAGTCCAAGGAGGGTTGGTCAGTAGCCATAGCAACCAAATCAATCGAAGCAGGAGAAGACAATGCACCGATAAGCAGGCGAGATAAGGCGTCGGCAGGGATGTTGTCAGTGCCAACGATGTGGCGAATGTCACTAGTGACCTGTGATATGTAGTCCAAATGCCTTGTTTCTCTGGACGAGTACCGATTCGTTTTGGCAAAAAGAGCGAACGTTAGCGGTTTGTGGTCGGTGAAAATCGTGAAATCTCTACGTTCGAGAGGGTAAAAGAAATTCTTCACCGCCAGGTAAATTGCTAAGAGTTTTTTTTACCAATGGCGAGAGAAGGCTAATGGCTGGCTCGGCTGTTGACTGATTGCTCTAAAACTGCACCTATAGCAAATGGTGACGCATCAACAGTAAGTGATAATTTTGTATCTGGAACAGGATGAGCGAGGAAAGATGCTTGAGCAAGGTCAGCTTTGACAGATTCAAAAGCTTGGATGGCTATAGGAGACAGCGTGATCTGGGCGTCTTTCTTTTGCTGATCTTTCAAGAAGGTCACTGACGTACGCGATGACAAAATCTAACCCACGAACGAACTCATCAATGAACCTTTGGAACGTGCTGGCCGCATTACGGCATAGACAAGAACTCAAACGCTCCAAAAGGCGTGGTGAAAGCTGTTTTTGGAATGCTGTCGGGGTTGACAGGGATTTGATGGTACGCGCGTACCAAGTCGATCTTAGAAAAAGTCTTACAGCCATGCAGGGCAGACGAAATATCCTGAGCATTTGGAAGGGGATAGCGATCTGCGACAGTGACAGTGTCGACTAAAATCTCCAAATGGTCGGAAATCAGCGTCATTCTTCCTGGCCATGTGTAGAGGTGCCACCCACGGGCTCGTGGAGGGACGAATGAGGCCCAGCTGGAGCATGTGTTCGAATTCATCCCGGGCGATCCGGAGTTTCTCTGGAGACAAACGGCGTGGTCGAGAAAAACTGGAGGTCCCTTGGTCGTGATGAAATGTCTCGTAGAATGGGCTGGATTCGACGGATGAAATGACAAATCAGCCAACTCTGGAAACGAAGCGAGTAACTGTTGGTAAGAGTCACCCGAAGCGGCCACGAAAGAAGGGCTCACAACGGGGACAGAAGTATCCTTTCCGGGGACGGCGAGTGAAATTGTATCACCAATGAGTCGGCGTCCTCTAACGTCCACAATGAGAGAATAGTGGTTCAAGAAATCTGCACCAAGAATGGAATAGGGCAGGTCCGCAATGAAAAAGACCTACTTGTTATCCCTACGGAGTGACAAATCCAGGGTAAGAGAGATTTTTCCATAGGTCTTGATGGCGGAGTGATTCACCGCGTAGAGAGAGATGTCCGAAAGACTAGGATTGGTGGACGTAAACCTTCGAGGCCAAATACTTAAGCTGGCATCTGTGTCCACCATAAAGGACTTCGAAGAATTAGTATCTCTGATAAGGAATGCACGGTAGAGTGAATCGATGGGGGAAGACGACTGACGTGCCCAGTGCCTTCCTGCCTAGTTTCCCCGAGAAGAGTAAGAGCAGAGTTGCGTATATTTCTTGGCCTGGTCCTTGAACTTCCTGTGGTACCAGCAGATTGAGGGAGCAGGAAGTGAGCATATGCACGAGAAGGAGCGGCGCCTGGTCCTCCATTTGAAGTGATCCCTTGAAGAGGAACTGTTCCTGTACATGCGTGAAACCTGACGGGTCAGTTCTGCGATAGCTCGCAAGATTTCAGAGGATTACATGTCGTCCGGAGCAGAAGTAGAATTTAAAGAGGAAGGCGAAGAGGCGACGAGGCTATCGGCGGATGATGGCGTGCCAGAAAATTCCATAAGCCTGTCTGCGGAGGCGGCGAGTTGTTCAAGCGCCGTGTGTTCCATCATAGGAGTAAAATCGACTGGACATTAGATGGCATCCTCGAGAAAAATAATTGTTTAAGAAATGCCTGTCCCTCATATGAGTTATCGGACAACTCTCGGATTCGTCGCAAAAACTGGGTATGGGTTCGGTCCTGCAAGAGTGTGCGAAATTTACTCTCAGTCGAAGGAGAGTTACGGCGGAGAACCTCAGCTTTGAAGGTTTCGTAAGTCATATCCGATGGAGTTCCTGTTATCATCTCTCGCACTGAAAGTGCGAGGGAAGAAGGAATGCCTGTAAGAGCAATGTAAAGTTTGCTCTGGGCCGACTGAATATTAGAAGAAATGAAGAACGATTCCAGTTGTGAAAACTACATCTTAGCATCTCCATGATATTGAGGAAAAGGAAAATGACTCATCTTGGACGATAATAGGAACGGAATGCCACAAAGAACAAACTGGTTGAAAGAAACGTTGTTAGAAATAGCAATCAAACACTCGTTGTACATGAAGACCGATAAAATAAGCATTAGGCTTTAAAAATAAGTCCTGGGGCCGATTTGCTCGACTAAAACCCTTCAAGGCAGTGCTCCAGCATGGCCGCAGTCGAATGATTGAAACAAGTAAAAGAATAAAGGAATAAAAGTGTGTGTGTGTGTGTGTGTGTGTGTGTGTGTGTGTGTGTGTGTTGCGCGCGTGTCTGTACATATGTATATACGTATATATGTTTGTATATATATATATATGTATGTATATGTTTGTGTATATATATATATGTATATATATATATATATATATATATATATATATATGTATATATATATATATATATATATATATATAAACAATATATGAGTATATGCATATATATGTACATGTATGTACATACCTTCATCTACATGTACATATAGATACATAACTGGGTACATGACGTGGCAAAAGAACATGGACAAAACGATAAACAAGGTTCAACAAACAACAACAAACAATAGAAACATAGAAACATCTCCTTCATCAGCTGCATATATATATATTATGCATCTATACATATATATGTATATATGTATATATATATGCATATATACATATGTGTGTGTGTATATATATATATATATATATATATATATATATATATATATACCGGAGTAAGCACATAAATGTACAACAATGTGGAAAAAGAGCACTCAAATACCTGAGGAAGAGCAATATGCTTTATTTAAAAACAGCAGAAATATAACAAAAAAACTGTTACTCGGAGTTTCACGTTCCCGTTCATCGGACAGTTTAGTTCGAAATGAGAAATACGACAAGAGTAGGGCTTGTCATTGTTATTTTCTGAAATAGAAATTCAATATACATACATACATACATACATACATACATACATACACAGATACACACATACACACACACACACATATACCTATACATATATATATATACATATATACACATACCTATACATATACATATATGATTGACCGTTGACTGAACACTATTCAATTTTTTTTCTCCGTGTTTTTCTCCTTGTCTCCGTATTCTTTCTGTTGAAGAGCGTAGCTCGAAACGTCAAAGACTTTCCGTATTCCCGAGCGTCATACTAATACATCCTTTTGTTATTTACACCACCTGTCCTCGTCTGTTGTTATTTTTTGTATATTCTCCTACATATACATATATATACACATACACACACACACACACACACACACACATATATATATATATATATATATATATATATATATATATATTATATAAAGGCGATGGCCTCTTGGAACTAATCCACGGCACCATTCATCCTATATTTGGGACGGCCATGTTGGCTTGGCGATAATTATTAATATATATATATTATTTATATTATTATATGATTGATATATATCAGCCCGGGCGGGGTGGAATGGGGTGATTTAAATGGAGCTAAGGGTTCTAATATTTATTGTTCTACCTACAGTTTGATATTTAGTTTCTCGCTGATGTTCTCGATATATTTAGAGGATTATTCTTGAGAGATGACGGCAGGTGAATTTAAATGGAAAACCCCCTTCGTCTTGTTTCATTTCTAGTTCCTTTTGAATTTGTTTTAAACTAAACCTAAAAACATTGCTTAAATGCTACATTACATCAATTCAATAAATATATGCTTTTTTTATGTCACGTAAATATAAATGTTAAATATTCTCTCCGGATACGCAACTTTAATGTATTGTAAATATGTTTTTGTGGTCTAAGCTAAAAAATGTAACTATCATTTAATTTAAACCCATTGTCGGTGATATAGTTTTTGCTAAACGTTATGCAGTAAATTTTTCCTGTTTGAAAATATCAATTTAATATAATGGAGAAGGTTAGCATTTCAGTGTCTATAATATATTAGGAATAATCAGATTCGTTCAACCAATCTTATTTATGAGAAAAATAATAATTAAGCTCAATTATTGTATTGATGTGTTTAATATACTGAAACACAGAACTAGAATTGATCGCCTGTTAATTAATATCCGATAATAATGAAGTAAGTCTGTCCATTTACCGTTGCCATTTAATTTGATTATTGTAATTTATTAAATTAAAAGTGTATAGGATCCAGCAACTATCCTCAGTATTACATCAACATTAAGCACTCAGTTGTTCATATAAGTTGAAGGATGTATAGAAATAAACACTCAATTGTTAATAAAGTTTTAATGGTGTATTGTAATAAACACCCAGTTGTTAATAAAACTTAAAGGGTTTTGTAGCAGGTCTCTGCTTCAATTCGAGCCTCTTCAGTTGGATTTCAAGCTAAGAGTCATAGCCTAATCAAATCGCCTTAAAAACACAGTTAGTTACTTGGGAGAACAGAACGCCCATCTTAATGCTTACCGGCCAATCAGCATTGTCTGACGCATATCAACTAACGGCGGCGAACATCAAAGGAAGGTTTTTGCTATGTGAATCGCCTGCTACAGGGAAACTCGGTTCTGGAAAGTTTCGCTCATGATTATAAAAATTTGATGATTTGAACACTCGAACAGAGTCAGCTCAAAATTCCTCCCAAAACATTTTATATAAGTGCGAGAACAAAATTGGCCTAATGGGTGCAAACCCAGTTTTTCAGGAGGGCGTTCAAAGTGTTTTCACTGCCTCCCAAAAATGTTAGGGGCTGCGCTTGCACCTTCTACTCTCATCTTCTTGTTCTTATATAATATACACTGAAAGTACACGTTCGACAAGATAAATTATCCTTGTTTAATGTTGACGTGCATAATCCCTTATTCGACTTATTTATTTCCTCATATTTCTATAATGATAATGGACACGTAGCCTAAAAGATTTAACTAGAGCATTCTCTTTTTTGCTAAATTGTAAATCTTTTAATATCTCCTTCCTTATAAAAATGTTCTTCAGTATAATAGAATCCTTTCAGCTTTAGGTACAAGGCCTGAAATCTTTTTTTTTCTTTTTGCAGGGTTGAAGGTCTCGATCACATCGACCCCAGTGTTCGATTGGTACTTATTTCATCGTCCTTAGAAGGATGAAAAGCAAAGTCAACCTCGGCTAAATTTGAACTGAGAGCGTAAAGACGGACGTAATGTCACCAAGCGTCTTTGTCCGGTGTGCTAACGATTCTGCCAGCTCACCGCCGCCTTGTTCTTCAGTCTAATATAAGACTAGTACATAGAATATACATAAACTGTTTATTATAATATATATATGGAAATCTATGTTTACTTGTTTGACCCTTCTTGTCTATGAACACGGCTTCTTACCTAATCACCAACCTCAAAATTATGACCAACACACTGTATTATAAGCGCCTAGTTGTCAATAAAAGTTGAAAGGTGTATAAACACCCACTTGTTAATACGAGTTGAAGTGCATAGGAGATAAAGCAACAGTAGAGTTACAGAGTTAGAATTGTTAATGTGGAAGCATTTACTTCAAAGTGTACAGTGAACTGAATCATCGTTAAAAACTCAATCATTTATTACAGTATTGTAATATGGTAACGACGCATTTAGCACAAGGCTAATCTTTTCTTCTGAAAAGATTAGGTTATTAGTTCGGCATTAGGGTTGTTAAGTAGTTATTGATGAATAACATTCGGTGGGCTGCATTCATAAGGATCATAATAATATTGTACTTTGAACGTTTGCCTTTTTATAATGTACGACTTTTGAGTAAATAGAACCGCAATCAGGTGCAAGTTTCCACTGCATAATATTCTAAATAGTAATTCAAAGATTGTTCATAATAATCAGGAGCAAATTAAGTAGAAAGAAAGAGAATGCTTTATCACAAATCTGACTGAAATAGCTTCGAGTAGCATCTCAGGTTGTCCTGTAAAAAAACGTAAAAAAAGGCCGAGAGACCTTTTCATGGAGTAGAGCGATAAGGCACCGTGTGGACTTCTGAATTATTCTGCTTGGGGTTCAATATGCAAGCTTTTAATAATCCCAACGGAATTTTTAGAACGTTTGACAAGGTTATTTAGCTGGAAGATTCCAGCTCACTTGGTTACATACTGGCCGGTTTGATTGGCCAGCCACCTTGACGTAGCGTTTATACTATATTTAGAAATATATCTTTGCTGACGTTCTAAGCTAGAATTTTAAGTGAGGTGGTTCTAAATCTTGCCAAAAGCCCCATTACAAGTTAATTGTGCACTGCATCTTGTGTACAGTACCAGAGCTTCACTGGTGTCTTCTGATTGACGAATTTAGGGATATTCAATAAATATATAGGACAGCTACGATATAAGCTGGCACACCAGTCGAATAAGCAATCGTCGACAAAGATCTGCAAAATCACCAGGATGTAGTGAACCAGTGCTGACATACTAGACCTAATAATCATTACAGAAACCCTTTGATGGTTTTGCAACAAAGCGAGTGAGAGCTTCTTTAAATAATCATGTCTGCACTGACCGCATATTAATCAGACTTATGTAAAGCTAAGATCCGGCAGCTTTCTTGTCGGCTTTGTCGTCTTACATCTTTGCTTGTCATGTGCATAAAGCCGACAATCAAGTGGTACGAAGCAGCTGGGAAATCGTAAATTTGCGAGGTGCTATTAAAGAAAGTTTACACTATCTAGTACTCGGTCAGAAAGCTGCACCTGGTCAATTCTCCCACTTAAATGTGAACAGGAATCATACTCTAAGTAAAAGCCTTAATGACTCGAATTTTCGTACCATCATGGATAGTTTTGATGCAGTAATGGAAAGAAACTCAAAATAGTCAACACTTTGGCCGAAGAGCCTTAGCACTACAAGATGGTTATCTATGCATTCAGTGAGACCCACTTTTCTACAAAGTGTCAGTCATGGAGATTGAGGTTAGCTACATATTCTCAATGCAAGAGTTCTCAAAACATCAAAGTTATTTATACGGTGTTAGTCTGGCGATCCGACACAAGCTTCTCTTAAAACTTCTCAGACTTCCTTCTATTTTCCGTCGCTTCATGTCGCTCCATGTTCCACTAAAAAACCAAAGCTACTACATATCTGTTATTGGTGCATATATACCCATTCTGGGTTCCTCAAGAGAATCAAAAGAATTCTATGCTGCTCTAGACCAGATGGTGACTTTATCGATCGTATAGAAGCAAGAATCTGATGGTCTGAATACTGAGAATTAAGTTCGTAGAAAGCATAAATTCAAAAGGGTTTCAACCTCTGTGTGTGTGTGTGTGCAGAACACAAACTATCAATGTGTTTCAGCTCCCAGCCGAGCAGAAACTCACTTGGAAACCAGAAAACCGCCGCGGTCAGGAAATTGATATATCTCTTAGATTACGTCATTGTGTATCACAGTGATATTCGTGCTGTGTTTCTCGTTACAAATATATGACGTGCGGACTCCTGGAACGGCTCACCGTCTTGTACGTTGCATTCTTAATGGTGCCTCGCATGCTCGCAAGAAAGCAACCATCTAAACCATCTTTGTCTTGATGCAGCATATCTGAGAAATGTCAAAACTCGTCATGGTCTGCGTCCTGTCACTGATTACGCTGTTTTTCACTATTTGACGAATACTTTTACATATCTGTATGGATTCCAATTCTACTTCAAAAATTTAACTGAAAAAGACCTGCCTCAGCAATATCGCATCCAACCTCATCCATACAAATATAAGAAATAGAAATGCACAGTGAAGTAGCTTTTCACATTCTTCTTATTTACAATAACACAAGACGTTAGACACAAAAAAAACAACTTCTATGAATAATAATAATAATAGTAATAGTAATAATAATAATAATAATAATAATAATAATAATCACTTAGTCTACGATTTTCTTTCCTTTTTAGCAATAATCCTTTTGGCCTAAAGCTGAAATACACAAATTCAACTTCCAGTATGAAATTTAGCAAAACGTGAGATGTTTGCATTTCATATAAAAATCCTCTTGACTCCACCTTGACTTAGATTTGCGGAAAAACAATGTAACATTCTTTTTGCCTGGGGCTGGTGTATTCTTCAAGGTTTGTTTTGTATCCAAAAATAAACAGCTAAACAACAATCCTTTGCACACTCTGTTTTGTATCATTATTATTATTATTATTATTATTATTATTATTATTATTATTATTATTATTATTATCGTTATTATTATTTGTAGTAGGAGGAGGAGAAGGAGGAGTTGTAATAGTAGTAGTAGTAATTTCTTTACCTTCGTAAGTAGATCTTTGTAAAATTCCGAGAAATATCTTGAAGGTTCATGTTGTTGCTCGAAAGGACAAAAAGAAAATAAAAACGAAGCGTTTCTTCTATTTGCTTCCAGGAAAGAATAGTTCAAGTTTATTTTTCTTTTTTACCTGTTTATAAGCTTCTCGAAAGTTCATGTCGAAGATTACCTCTGAATTCAAAACACGCACACATATCTGTTTTTAAATTACTTTCCCTCCATAGATACTACTACTACTACTACTACTACTACTACTACTACCACCACCACCACCACTACCACCACCACCACCACCACCACCACCACTACTACTACTACTACTAACTTACCGCTGAGGTAAGTATATAATTGTAAGTAACTTCTGACATAACAATGACATACAAGTGATTTGACAACGGAGGTTGGTAGACCCCTCGTATGTCAAATATAGTCCACACATACACATATGTGTACGTATGTTTGTTCTTCTCTTCCTCTTTTTAATGTAGAGTAAATTTTGACCGGCCACCTGCTTGGTAACAAGGTTCTGAAGGAAAGTATCTTGTTTTAACCATCATCCTTTAAGTCTTAAGGACTTGCAAGTTTTTATAGCCCCAGATACAATGATTATTTACAGCATATGAATTAAGGATTTGCATTCCCTCCCCCAAATCCCATATAAAAGGTATGAAGCTGAAAGTATATCTTGGGTACTGGATTTGAAAACTCATTATGTCCATTCTCTCGTATTTTGAATTCAAAGACAGAAAAAAATGCAACATCACTTGCGGGTGGTAGACTTATAAACTTCAGCCCTGCTTCCGTTTACAGTATTAGTTAACCTGAGGGTACAGTTGAAGACACTTGCTTAAGACACCACGTAGTAGACTTGAACCTGTAACTACGTAATTGTAAGGCATACTTCATAACCGCACAGCCGTACTTGCGCCTACGGGCAACATGTTACAATAAATTACTGTTCTGAGTTAGCGTTAGCTTTGATTTAATCAATTCTGTATCTATACAGAAGTTCTCTAAGGAATGCAAATATTCATTTAGAATTTTATTATGCCTACATATCATAAGTTACACAGAATCATTAGACAAGGCCAAAAATAGAAAATTAGATAAACCGTGTCGCTCACAGTTCCATTAGTAATTTGTCTACAGAACAAAGAATAAATGATTAGAGCGCTGCCATGCAAGCTATGTCAAAAGTCTCCGTCTTCTCAATAAACTTAACAATTCTAACCAATCGAGAGGAAAGAAAGATTACGAACTATGTCATCACACACGCGTGCACACACACGCACGCACACACACACACACACACACACACACACACACACACACACACACACACACACACACACACACACACACACATAACGAAATTTTTTCTCCTAAAGGCACAAGACCTGAACTTTTTTGTAGGGGAAGAGAACAGTCGATTACATCGATCCCAAGGCTCAACTGGTACCCATTTTAATCGACCCCGAAAGGATGGAAAGTAAAGCTGACCTCAGCGGAATTTGAACTCAGAACGTAAAGACAGACGAAATACCGCAGAGCATTTTATCCGGCGTGCTAACGATTCTTCCAGCTCAGCACCTTCACACACATACAAGCATACGCAGGCACACACGCGTGCGCGCACACAAACACACAGTCACACATTAACACACACAGACTATGTAGATAATATATATTTTAACAATTTCATATACCAATTCTTTCATTTTGGAATTATTTGCGACACCAATCTTGAAATACTAGAATTATTCTATAAAAACGATAGAAGTGTAATATCAATATCAAGAACCTACAAAACTCCACAAACCCCACTAACAACAAAACTCTGCCTAAAATAATAGACTTTAGAAACTGCATAAAGAAGCTTGAAAAGAAAAAGAATTTTCCTGTTAATTCTAGTGTTAGCCGACCATCTTTCGAGAAAGACATACAATAAAGGGTTATGCAGACATTACCGGAAATGCCAATTCAAATGTAATTAGAAAAGTCAGTTTCAGTTCTGTACGTAGCGCTTGTGACATCCTCAAACGAAGTCTGATACCGATTATTTCATTCTTGTGGTTTACAGACATCTTGGATTTCTCCGCGGCAATTGATTACACGGGAAAACCAAGAAAATCATTTAGAATATTACCATTGGATTCTGAATGAGCAAACCTTGACTCATAACATTCTTTAATCACATGAATTAGTTATCCTTGATGAATTAGATAACTCTGTGTAACAGTTTATTTATTTATTTATTTATTTATCTATTTATTGTCTTTGGTCAGTGTTATTTCCTATTCGCTTCTATTTAGAAATCAAAGGAAATGACTACTATTCCTTTCAAACTTTTGTGACCTGGACATTAATGTTTTGGAACTGACATACTTTCTATTGCAATTCAGACAGATTCAACGCGGAGACTGCTAATGCAGAAATATCATTATAGCAAATATTCTGCTCAATACCACAGATTTGCTTGTTAGTTGCTTGGTCTTAACCACTTAAGCATGTCTCTTAGTGGCTGATAATATGTGCATCACTGATCATGAACAAGACTATTCACACTCCTTCTAGTGTGAATAGGAAATAACGATGCTGCTCAAGGACAAAAATCATGTTACATAGTGTAATCACCATAACTAGATTATTTGACCTCATGAAAACCCAAGACAAGTGTTGGTATAGTATGGTCACAATCTCCATACAATAATTTGAATTCTTCAAGTTTGGTGCCTAAAACCATTCTAGAAAGATTAAATCAATATTTTAAATGGATAAATTATATCCTCATCCCATTATTTTGGTATTAGAAGATAATATATTTCAGCAGTTTGTTTTTCTCTGAAAGGCTAAAATTAATGGCTTATTAAACAGATGGTCACTTTTGAAACATCCCATATATCTGTAAGCATATACATGTGTGTTTGTAGGTGTGTGGGTGTTTGTTTTGTGTGTGATTATAATAAATGATCATGTTTCTCAGCAATGAGAGGGTTGTTCCATGGTGCTAAGTACATGTCAGATAAACACATTCGTGGATCTTTGATAGAGTGGAATACGTTGTCAATTCTCGACAATTTGGTGACGTGGAACGAATCTGAAGAAAGTTGGATTGCTCAAAACACACGGATGGAAAAAGCAGCCTGACGTGAATTCGAACTCACTTATGAACTTGTAAACTGTAATCGATTCATTGAGCTATTTCACTTCTACATAGTTGTAAATTGATTTTCAGTGATACGGTGTGTCAGTAGAACTCACTGCAGTAGGTAGTTGTGCCAGTGTCTTTTATCACTGAGTCTATGAGAGAGCAATGAAGACTGCTGTTCAAGACACACAGACAACTCCTCTCAGAATTATGCAAATTATAAATAAATAATGAAAACTGTAATATTCACAAGAGTGTGCTGATGTGTTCATTGAAGAATGGTAAGAGGTTCCTGGAAGACTGGTTACGACCCATTCCCCTTCACGATCTCTCCCTTTCTCAATCTCATTCACTTTTTCTCTCTCGTGATCTCACTGTCCTCCCACTCCGTCTCTGTCTCTGTCACTCATTCTTTCTCCCGCACTCTCTCTTTCTCTTGCACTTTCTT
>NC_142935.1:85189587-85232087 GCF_046866305.1 Octopus bimaculoides
ATGGTGGGGGTGCATGGGGTGCGAACAATAAGGTTGGAGGCGGTGGCGGGGAGACGGAGGGAGAGGATGAGGTCATGGATAGTGGAGGACACAGTCTGTTGGTAGCTGGGCGTGGGGTCAGAGGGCAGAGAGCGGTAGAATGAGGTATGTATATATATATATATTAGGGATAAAAATCCAAATTTACAGGTAAAAACTCAATTAAATTCAATTTATTAAAAATTGAAATTAAATTAAGTTTCACAGTATAAAATATATAAATATATAGTTTTAGAGAAAAGAACCAAAGTTCATGAACTCATCCATGAAAATCCGCAGTCACATATAGAAAAATTATTAAGTAAAAGCACGATAAATAAGTATAATATGCTTTTACTTATTAATTCTTCTATATGTGACTGTAGAGAGAGAGAGGGGGGATATGAGCGATAGTGGTGTCAATTAGACCCAGAGGTTTCAGGTAATACTGAGTAAGGGCTATGGATAGACCATAGTTAAGCTCCAGGTTCGGAGATTATGCGAATAAGGGGTCTAACGTAGGTCATATATCAGCATGTGAATATCAGGTGCATTTGTGAGAGAGTTCTCTAAAAAGTCACCAACGGTAATGCAGATTTGGACATGACACAAAAAATTCAAAGTGGAAGTCTGTCTGTGCAGGGCAAAAGAATCAGGACGACCACTAACATCGGAAGAGATGGTTGAGCGGGTTCGCCAAAAACTCTTGCGAAGCCCCAAGAAGTCCATAAGATGAACAAGTCTGGAAATCCAGATTCCTCCAACAACAGTTTGGTGCATCCTGAGGAAACGCTTGCTAATGAAACCCTACAAGCTGCAGCTCGTTCAGGCTATAACGGCAGATGAAATCGTTCATGGAATCCACATAACTCTGAATTTCTCATTCAAATTTGGAGAATAAATCTTATGTTGCTCAATATTAAGCTTGTTTAAGTTCATCTGCTTTGACTATGTAGTTTCTGTGATATCAACATCTCAATTGATATCAATTTTTTTTAAAAACCCTGTATATATATATATATATATATATATATATTTAAATGAAATATTCAAACACTGAGATTTGAAGTTAGATGTCACTACTGTTCATATCATCTGTGGATAAATTCAAAATTTGATGATATCACCAGTAGTAGCATTGGTGGAACGCAGTTATGATAGCTTTATCGAGCTATGAAATATCGTAATGATGCTTAATGAGCATCTACCTGCTAGAAATAAGAGCCAAGTCTTAAATAATCCACCGTAGCGCACCAATATAACAGAGAAAAACAGTATGCGAGGAAAACAGACCGAATTAAAACATTTAACAACACAAATAAAAATATTATGCAATTACGGATATCCACAAACCAGGTTTCTGCTTTTGGTTATTCAACCTTGAGCTTCGTCAGTGTGGACCACCAGTTTAAATTCATGACTGTTCACGTTAGTCTCTGACTGTGCAACTGGTTTTGTTTTGTGCCAAAATCAGAACACATGGTGCGTAAAAATATTTAAATGAAATATTCAAACACTGAGATTTGAAGTTAGATGTCACTACTGTTCATATCATCTGTGGATAAATTCAAAATTTGATGATATCACCAGTAGTAGCATTGGTGGAACGCAGTTATGATTGCTTTATCGAGCTATGAAATATCGTAATGATGCTTAATGAGCATCTACCTGCTAGAAATAAGAGCCAAGTCTTAAATAATCCACCGTAGCGCACCAATATAACAGAGAAAAACAGTATGCGAGGAAAACAGACCGAATTAAAAAATATATATATATATATAATTTATTAATGAGGGTAGAAATTGATATTAATCAATTAAAACCAGTGGTCTAGCATATTAAAAAAATCCGAAGATTAAAATTATATTACATACAAAAATAAGAGGAGTGACCTGCAAAAGTGGACTCCTATATGCTAGAAATAGATTCCGAATCATCTAACCACGAAAAAAAATATATGTTCTCAGTAATAATTCAGCGACACAACAGACTGTAAAAGGGCAAGACAAATGAAAAAATACTAAATACAAAAAAAAAAAAAACTACCCTCATTAATAAATTTTATATAATAATGTTCTCAAACCGGTAAATTAGCTGCAAAAATTTATTAACTGCAGAATTATTTCCGGATTTAGCGCGCCAGATTGAAGACATTTGAAAGGATACACTGTAATTTGTAGAACTCTGCACGTGCTCCCTTTCGGGTGGACGTCTTGTGTCTAGTTCTGGAAATTATATTTCAAATCGACAGACTACGCTGACGATCCTGCAGATATTTACTTATGTAAATTTTAACAGGTGAAACCATGGTACGTAGGTTAATCGGTTTTTTTTGTATTTAGTATTTTTTCATTTGTCTTGCCCTTTTACAGTCTGTTGTGTCGCTGAATTTTTACTGAGAACATATATTTTTTTCGTGGTTAGATGATTCGGCATCTATTTCTAGCATATAGGAGTCCACTTTTGCAGGTCACTCCTCTTATTTTTGTACGTTATATATATATATATATATATATATATATATATAAAATATATAGTTTTAGGGAAAATAACCAATTATCAAGAACTCATCGATGAAAATCCACTATCACATATAGAAAAATTAATAATTAAAAGCACAATAAATTATATTATAATATATTATATTATATTATATTATATTATATTATATTATATTATGATATATTATATTATATTATATTATATTTATCTTATGATATTTACTTTACTTTATATTATACTCATTTATTGTGCTTTTAATTATTAATTTTTCTATATTTTGGATTTTGTCCCTAATATTATATATATATATATATATATATATATATATATATATATATATATATATATATATATAATTATTAATTTAATATATAAATTGTTTATTTCCATGATGACTACCTGATAATAATCATTAACGTGATTTGTATCCTTATTTCATGAATATAAATAGATAAATAAAATATTAGTATAACGTTTTTACTCCTCATCAAAACCCCACATTTTCTGCTGTCCTATTTTGATATAAATATATGTGGTCGTCGTGAGAAGGCTTAAATCCGACTTTTTCGAATCTATACTTGCAAGTATTTGTGTATAGACGTGCAAACTCGCTTTGTTATGGGTGTGTAATAACATTTATTCGAATATTTTTACATGAGTTGCGCTGATGATGGGAAGAAAATCTATTTAAGATTTTAATCTTGAAATTAGCTAATTCGCAATTAATGTGGTATCTTTTTAAATATCTTCTCACTAGCCCGCTTTCAACTGCATGTATTTATGGAGTTTTTGTCGGTAGCTTCGTAATGTTTAGACATTTATTCAGTATGGAGGAGGAAAGTCATGTTTAGTCTTTCTCCCTTAATTATATATATGTAGCTTGCTTACCAACCACATGGTTCCGGGTTCAGCGCCACTGCGTGGCACCTTGGGCACGTGTTTTCAACTATAGCCTCGCGCCAGCCAAAGCCTTGTGAGTGGATTTGGTAGACGGAAACTGAAAGAAGCCCGTCGTATATATATATGCATATATGTATGTATATGTTTGTGTGTCTGTGTTTGTCCCCTCAACATCGCTTGACAACCGATGCTGGTGTGCTTACGTCCTCGTAACTTAGCAGTTCGGCAAGAGAGACCGATAGAATATGTACTAGGCTTACAAAGAATAAGTCCTGGGGTCGATTTGCTCGACTAAAGGCGGTGCTCCAGCATGGCAGCAGTCAAATGACTGAAACAAATAAAAGAATAAAAAGAATTATATATATATATTTATTTATGCGCTCTTTTAAAGCCTAGCCAGGCTCATGGGCCTGGTTTCCCGGTTTCTATGGTATATGTGTTCCCACCCAGCTGGACGAGACGCCAGTCCATCGCAACGTTACTCAAGAAACAGGAAGAAAGAGTGAGAGAAAGTTGGGGTGAAAGAGTACAACAGGGGTCACCACCACCCCCTGCCGGAGCCTCGTGGAGCTTTTAAGTGTTTTCGCTCAATAAACACACACAATGCCCGGTCTGAGAATGGAAACCGCGATCCTCCGACCGCGAGTCCGCTGCCCTAACCACTGAGCCATTGTCGATCACAAATTGACATAGAAAACTTAAGAAAAGTTAAACACAGCAACACACCTTCCCCGAAAATACTGCCATACATATCCACATACAACCCCAGAAACAAAGAAGCCTTCACCATCAACCCCCAAAACATACCAATGCTACATAAGGACCCCAAATTAAAGGAAATTCTACACACACACAAAATCATTAAAAGCTACAAACAACCAAAATCATTGAAAAAGATCCTCACAAAGGCTAAATTATTTTCCAAAATAACAGAGGCAAAAGTAAAAAAATGTGGTCGACCAAATTGCGCAACATGCCCAAACCTCCTAGAAGGTTAAGAATTCCTCTTCAAAGAGGGACAAAAATTCAAAGTTAAATCTGACTTTACTTGTGCCTCAGAGAACCTTATTTATGTAATAAGATGCTCGGGCTGCAACGAACACTACATAGGGTACACAGGATTATCGCTTAGACGCAGATGCACTCTGCATCGACAGCAGATTGCATACCCAGAATACCGAATGATACCCTTTAGTGAGCATATTGAGAAATGCGCAAAACAAATGCTACCAGAATTTATAATCTTTCCTTTCTACCAATGTGCTATTAGAACACCAACACAAATTAGATTAAATAAGGAAACCCATCACCCCACTGAGAAGGAAAAAAATATAGAACTAAACCTAATATACTGTTCCTTCTAAACCAAACCAGGGTAAATTAATCAAAATCTACCACCTCCTACATTTCGATTACCTCCCTTATACCGGAAGAAATCCCTAATTACCTCCCCCTATATAGAACTCTCTTTTGTACACTGGAGTGAACACATGTTACAATGAAGTAGAGAAATTTGAAAAGACAACACGAAACCGGTTATTTCTCCAAAATACAATGTTTATATACCAAAACATTTTATAACATTTTTCTGACATAATTTAAATATATACTTTAACCATGTAACACAAGCCTTCTGTAGTTTTTTCACTCTTATTATCTTTTATATATATATATATATATATATATATATATATATATATATATATATATATATATATATATATATATATATATATGTATGTATGTATATATAGTAGAGGGCTTGGAATTTTCTTGCGTTAAATAGCATGTTGTTTTCTTCAGCCCATTTTTATATGGCATCTAGATTTTTCTGTAGAAGATTAGCATCGATAGACTCCTTCACTACTTGTGCTACTTTTGTGTCGTCGACATAGCTAGTAAGTGTGGCTGTCTGTGTAATTGATGGCATATCCGAAAAAGCTACCATAATCAGCAGCGGTTCCAAGACAGTTCCCTGAGACACTCCACTCGCTAATACTGACTCCTTGGGGAGGGCCTCATTGGCTGCCACAGCCTAGCTTATAACTGTTAAGAAGTCATGTAATCACTCTGCCAGTTTTCCGACTATTCCGAGTCTCCGTAGCTTGTTACATACCATCCCATGTACAACCTTATCAAAGGTCTCTGCAAAATCGAGATATCTCACACCCGCATTTGAGCGATTCATTAGTTGTTTTAACACCCAGTCATAGCTACAGAAACACTATGGGAGTAGAAGCTGTGTAAGCTGAGTAGAAGCAGAAGTTGTGTAAGCTGAGTGGAAGCCATACTGGGTATCTGGGATCAAGTCATTATCTTCTAAGAATACGATCAGCTTCCTCTTCGCAACGCGCTCAATGAATTTGCTGATATGTAAGTTTATAGAGACAGGCCTATAATATTTAGCATCCACCCTGCCATCTCCTTTATGGATAGAAGACAATCTGCAGTGGTTTTACCAGAGCCCCTTTGCATTTCTTCAAGAGGATTGCTAGGAATCCATCCGGAGCTGTGGCTGAGTTTAAGCTCATTTCATAAATAGCTGACACCACATCAGTTTCCCCTCTATCTGTCTCTCTCCTTTTCTCTCTCTCTCTCTCTCTCTCTCTCTCTCTCTCTCTCTCTCTCTCTCTCTCTCTCTCTCTCTCTCACACACACACACACACATATATATATTATATATATTTATATATACATATGTGTGTGTGTGTGTGTGTGTGCATGTGTGTGTGTTTGCGTGTATATGTATATATGTATGTATGTTTGTATGTATGTAAGTATGTATGTATGTATGTATGTATGTATGTATGTATGTATGATGCATGTATGTATGCATCTATGTATGTACATAGGTATGCATCTCTATTCTATACATACTCCTTATTCTGAAATATGTTTGTAACAAATATAGCTTCTTTTGTAAAAGTGGTTGGAAATATATAGTGGTTTTCTCAATTTAGTTTATTACTGGTATTTATTTGATTGGTTTGAAAGAGACAATAATCGATCGAGACATGATTCGAATTTAGAACCGTGATTTCTTAAAAGACACAATAAATTCCAGTTAATTCCATCGACAACGACTAGTCACCGCCGAGAACATTCGCCATTACTTCATCTCATTCACACGCCAGCATGCAGCTGTTAAATCTCTATCTTTTGAGACGGCTTGACAGATATTCCAGAATTTAGGTTAGTTTCATTTTGAACGGTTTTATTCATCAATTTTCTGAAACATTTTCTATCTTTTATTGAGTCTTTGATATTGATACCGACATCGCTCTCAACAAATAATACAACTCTGAAATTACAAATGTCTGTAAGACGTTCCTATATACAGTCATGAACATTACTAGAAACTGACAGAGAGAAACTAAGACACCACACAAACTGAAGGTGTCGTGACTGCTATAACTTTACTGAGTTAAACAATCTTACATTGTGCAGTGGCAATGGATGGAAAGACTAAATCTGATAATCTTTCCCCTAAATACATTTATTAACTTTCAGAAGGTGAAACAATTAAGTGAATCTCTCTAGTTTCTTCATCTCATTCTTTTTATCCATCGCATTTATGGTATCTTGTTTCATGTTGAATTCAGGCTATATTTCCAATGGAATTTCGAAATCGAATTTCAAGTCTCTCTTCCGATTATATTTCTACCAGAAAATCTAATATTTTCGGACTTTTATAAGCGATATGAAATGAAAGGAATTTCCTATTGTGCACGATGAAAGTCAACTGAGGTTGATTTTTATACATTGAAACAACGTTCATTTAATAATGTGTGGTGGTCGGAGATGGATAAAGACGGAGAGACAAAGATGGCAAATATATCATAAAATATCTATCTGCCACCCCACTCTCTCTTCTCTCATTCTCATCACTCTCCTCCCCATCTCTCATTCTCGCTCTGCAAATAAATGTGTGTGTGTGTGTTTGTGTGTCATAATCACACACACACAGGCACTAACGCATACAGACACAGATACACATACACACACATACACACACACATATATGTATATATATATATATATATATATATATATATATATAACTCATACACATACATACATGTAGATATGTAGATATATGTGTATATATTTGTGTAATTATAAACGTAGGTATTCATATACACGAGCACGTATGTGTATATATACACATACATGCACACATATAGACGTATACGCCTGCGCACACACATAAGCACGCACACACACACACACAAACAAGCAATATGGCCACACAAAATATATTTACGCAATAGAAGAAATGACGCTATAGCCACTACAGACATCAAATTCAATTCATATCGATTAATGGATGAAAAGCGCCCAAATCCCCAGAAACTATAACTTTGGTAGAGCCCAGCTAAATCCTTTTCAAAGCAGCTCGCCCTTGACATTAACTTCTAAGCTGTTGCTTTCCGATGTGTTGCATGTGGAAGTGTGCCACTTGGCTCCCACCAGACACCCAAACCTCAACTGTGGTTCCATGGACTGTCTGCAGGTAGAAATGCATCATCTCATTGGCAACGGTTGTGGTAGGACTAATAAACCAGGTTGAGAATAGTCAGGTTGAGAATAGCCAGGTTGCAACTTTGGAATAATTTTCAGTGAGACCTTTCACGTGCTTTTGTGTATTGTTCATTCTTGTTACCAGAGACGTGTCAAAACCTTGAACGATGCGTTCAACTCTTACAGCCATACCAGTGTAAGCGATTTTTTCTTCTTTCTTGTTTAATTTCTTCAGAAACAGTCAGCTGGCAAAAGCAATTTCGTCGGATGTGATTATTCTGTAGATAGTTTATCTTCGATACTTCGAGGATTCAGTCAAGACATTCTATTTGAAAGAATTCCAACATATCCCAATCATTCTAGAGCAACGAAAATGATTAAGTACCACATAGCAACACAGACAATAGAGATTATCGATAAATGGGGATTTAGGTATGTAAAGAGATAGTCTGTTGTTTCCAAACTTATTCTGGAGTATTGATGATGATTCGATACGACAGAGCAACACAAGAAATGCAGATTATAGATAAATGGGAATTGGGGTGTTTAATGAGATAATCTGATGCTTCCAATCACACGAAATAAGGAGATCAAATGCTAAAATTACAAAATTATATATATATATGTGTGTGTGTAAGTGTTGTGTACGTATGCATGCATGTATGTATATATGTATGTGTATATACATATATATATATATATATATATATATATATATATATATATATATATATATATATATATATACATGGATGTATAGTAAGAAGCTTGCTTCCCAACCGCTTAGTTCTGGGTTCAGTCCCACTGTGTGGCACCTTCTACTATAGTCTCGGTCCAACCAAAGCCTTGTGAGTGGATTTGGCTGACAGAAACTGAAAGAAGCCCGTCGTATATATATATATATATATATATATATATATATATGTGTGTGTATATATATATATATGTATGTATATGTATGCATATATATATAAATATGTGTGCGTCTCTGTTTGTGGTCACCACCGTCCTTTGATAACCGATGTTGGTGTGTTTACGTCCCCGTAACCTAGCGGTTCGGCAAAAGAGCCCAATAGAATAAGTACAAGGCTCACAAAGAATAAGTTTAGGGGTCGATTTGTTCGACTAAAGGCGGTGCTCCAGCATGGCAGCAGTAAAATGACTGAAACAAGTAAAAGAATATATATATACGTAAATGTCGAACGACAAGAATATATGTGTGCGTATGTACATATACATATATATATATATATATATCCGGTAACGTACTTTTCTGCAAGGTATGGATAATTTATCCTGATCACGCTATTTATTTGCATTATCACGCGTTTGAGAATAAAAAAAATTATTTCTCTATTTTTATATATATATAAAACCTTTATCATTTACTTGTTTCACTCATTAGACTTCAGCCATCCCGGGCGCCATCTTGAGGTATTTTAGTCAAAAGAAGCAACCCTGGTGTTTATTTTCATGCCATGTACTTGTTCTACCGGTCTTATTTGCAGAATCGCCAATATACGGGATGGT
Organism: Octopus bimaculoides; assembly: GCF_046866305.1. Classification (NCBI taxonomy): domain Eukaryota; kingdom Metazoa; phylum Mollusca; class Cephalopoda; order Octopoda; family Octopodidae; genus Octopus; species Octopus bimaculoides. The sequence continues at coordinate 85,199,059 of NC_142935.1, forward strand.
AAACAAACCAGGTTGCTAAGTGGTTGTGTGGGACAAAAAACAAACACACACACACACACACACACACACACACACACACACACACACACACACTCAGGACTTTCCCACTTGACCGTGCTTGCATGATAAATCCTCTCCTATATGTTGTAGAAATCACTGCAACGCTATACCATAACCTAACCGAAAAGACGAACTACATCGAGTTATACGAATGTGACTGCAAAAGACTCTATGCAGACATCCTCTCTTCTTTCGACATGTCAACAAAAGTAAAAGCGCTAAGTTGGCTAGCCACGTACAGGGTTTGAAGACCAACTCAACGCCAAATATAGTCAAGTGGAAAATCGTAATCCATGCTATATGTTAATGGATCCAAGAAATGCAACTTATGAGTAGCTGAAAGATCACATATCCTTTTTAGATCTAAGAATTCCACCGCACTGCTGAATTCCAGATCAAAAACTTTCAGCAAGTGCAAACATTTAGATAAATTTCTTTTGACAAACTATAGGATACCGCCTTCCTCGGACTCTACAGTTGTATCGCAAACTTTGGACCCCTTTCCGTTCATTCATTCTACAACTAGCTTTATTGTAGCTTTACGATCGAAGGGGATATAATTTACTTCTCTTTTTTCGTTTCTTTTTCCGTTTTTTTTTTCCACCCTTCCACTTTTTTCATCCACTTCTTTGTTTTTTCTCGTGATTTCTTTTGTTCTATCGTCTTGATTTGTAAATTGTGTAAGCCATGTGACCAGAACCTGGAGATTACTTAGGGACCACAAGGCGTGTTATGAAAACTTGCCTAGACTACATCTCTAAAGCATGAAACTAATAGTAATTCGTAACTGTATACTGTGTACATTATATAATATATATGGTGGGCCAAAAGTCACGCACAAAATAAGTTCAATACGCTCCGGAATTGTCAACAAGCTTCAATTTTTCAAAATTGAATAAAATTCATATACACACGTGCTTTTATATGATGAACAAAATGGATGTCAACAACAACAATAATAGTAATAATAATAATAATCTTTTCTACTCTAGGTACAAGGCCCAAAATTTTGGGAGAAGGGGCTAGTCGATTAAATCAACCCCAGTACACAACTGGTACTTAATTTATCGACCCCGAAAAGATGAAAGGTAAAGTCGACCTCGGCGGAATTTGAACTCAGAACGTAAAGACAGACAAAATACCGCTAAGCATTTCGCTCAGCGTGCTAACAAAAACGTAACATAAATAAAAGGTCAAATGTATATATGTGACTGCGGCCATGCTGGAGCACCGCCTTTAGTCGAACAAATTCACTCACAAGGTACAGTATAAGACACTTGCCCAAGGTGCCACGCAGTAGGACTGAACCCGGAACCATGTGGTTGGGAAGTAAGCTTCTTATCACACATGTAACATATATCCGAAAAACATACACACGAGCTTCTTTCAGATTCTGTCTTGCGAAGATCCATGGTTCTCGCAGTGTTGAAATTGCTTAGGGAGTTCTTGATTTCTTGCTTTATGGTAGTTTTCTGTTGTTGTTTTTTTTTTGTATATCTTATGCCATACAATGATAATATGTGATTGTGCTTCATCGGAATTCTATTACTGGTAAGGGTTACACTTGCTTATGGATTTATAACTTATAGGTGTCTAATTGTATATATAATATTGAAATACGAGATAACTAATAAATTTAATATAAGCAGCATTAGATTACAGATTGTTTTAACGGCTTCGGAACAGCAGGCGATTACCGATGTCATTGGTCAATAGTTCGGCGAAGGTTGTGCCAGTAGGTTGAGTGTGGAGTGAGCCGATCGAAGGAACCTGGCGGAAGAGGAGATGGCAGCATTGGCGTCCGTCAGGATGATTGTGATGTCATGGAGTGAGATTTGTCCTAAAACTGTTGAAGCTGGTCCAACAAAGAACTGCGTGTGTGCACGCATCAGCCCGCAGCCTTCCACGTCATAGCTATCCGTCGCATGTGTTGGTAAAGACATATCTTCCGTCTCCCGCTAGATCATCCTACGAGGGCTTTACTCTCATTCGATGCAGCAGCTGCAGGATGGAAGAGGTCACGTGGCTGGATGTGATTAAAGATTATCTCCAGAGGCTCGCCGTCACATTGGAGGAAGCAAAGAGACTCGCACTGGACTGCCATCGATGGGGAACACTGGTGGACCTGATCGGTTGTACGCATGATAATGCCTCTAAAACCACTAACCTGGGATGACCCCCAACCCCATCAAGCAAGAGAATAAAGCAAGCATTAGATTGAAATAACAACATGTATAACATTCAGAATGTATGCATACACATGTGGAACGGCACTAGGTGTGATATTTTGCTTCAGAGAAGCATCTGAAAGGGACTTGCGGAAAAGTTTTTATTTGAATTGACTTCCTAAATATTTGGCTTTAAAACATTTTTTAAAAACATTTCATAGAAAGTGCGACAATAATTCTGTGATTGATCTGGAAACCACAAAGACGGAGAATCACTGATCCTATGCCGGAACATCATTTCTACATCAAAGAAATATTTTAACAGCAACGGTTTAAATAATATTTGTTTGTTTCTTTCTCGAGGTTAAACAATACCGAAAAATACTATTTTAAAATCATCACGTATTGAAATAAACTCTTTGATATATACAATAGCATGTGTATGTGTGTGTGTATATATATATATATATATATATATATATATATATATATATATATATATATATATACAATATCATATGTGTATGTGTTTGTGCGTGTATATATGTATGTATATATAGGCAGATAGATAGATAGACAGACGCACAGAATAAATACTTAGATGATATGTGCGTAAGTATGATGTATGTATATATCTTCGTATGTACGAACAGAGAAAGTGAGAGAAATAGGAAAGAACTATATATTCGATCAATGATAAAAAAAAAAAAAATCTGCGGTAACAATATTAAAAGCACTTGTTTACATTTAATAATGGACGATAGATAATTGTAAAAAGCTTAACTGGCCATTATAAATAGTGCATATTGTACAAGGCTTCAATTTCAACATCACGAAAATATTACACATAAGCAATGCAGAACAGATGAATGTGTAGCAATGAGTAGAATCCGAACCGCCTGGTAGCTGAGCAGACATTCGGATCAAGCCACAATAGTATCACGTGGTCGGTGTTTAAGTACCCAATCACCTTCAAACCATCGCGTGATTTGATTTTCTGGAATTTTATCTTTGCGTCCGGTAAAAAGGCATGTTTTGACGGTAATCGCAGAATATTGAGGCAGCCGCACCGCACGTCGTCTCCATTCTCATCATATCCAGCCGATTAAGACAGATAGCAGATAGTTGAGAAGAATTTTCGTCACCACGAATATAACACAATTATTTTGCAGTTCTTATGGGCCAGTCACAGATTGCTACATCAGTTAACTTGTCGTAGACCCAAAGCAGTATGTGCCCCCCCCCCCCCACGTATGTAATTATTGCTGCTAGTATTTGTAAAAGACCGACACAGTTAAAGCTCTATCTGCAGTAATAAAATATTTTGTTAATCGTTCATGGGTGTTATCAGTCACTTTTTAACGCAACTCAAGAAATACATTTTCATTCACCAACACAACAGCGACGGCAACTACCACCATGGCAACTACCACCATGGCAACTACCACCATGGCAACTACCACCATGGCAACAACCAAACGACAAATGTTACAAATGACCAGAAAGGAGTGATTACCTCTAAAATAGTGATGAACACAAGTGTGTTGATAAATTATAGGCAATTCCGCCTTGTTGCTGAGGTTGCAGGTTATTCATTGGCACATCTCTTCTTCGATGGTTCGCTTTTGTAGAGTCGAAACTCTTAAACAAGCAGCTAGTCTAATAAGGCTGTAGCTATTCGAACCCTCCAGTCACTAAACGATGCCACGTTGAAATCTCATCTGTCTAGTATGATGTTGTTGGCTGCAGTAATTGTTTATCCTATGCCGTCTCGTTCTCTGAAAATTATATAGAAATACTATGGTACTGAAAATTTGAATAAATGGTAGAAAGCTGTCTGGTCCAACAGTTCTTAAATGATCAATTTATTGTAAATAAATTATCCATCTACAAAACGATATCTCAGCGAATACGCCATTTTGTTAAGGCAAAATTTCATACGGGTCTCTTAAGTACTATAATTCACATGAATTCAAACAATGGCGTAGTTGAAATATCGTTTCCTGAGTGGATAATTTGTTTACAATAAATTGTTCATTTTCAAAAATTTTGCACCAGACGGCTTTGTTACTCTTTATTCAAAATTTCAATAATGAGGTACTTTTGTATAATTCTCTGATACTTAAAGAATATCTACACAGGTGCGTCTCAGTCTTTCTCTTTTCCCTATGTACATGTGTGTGCGTGTACATACATACGCACACACAAACACACTTAGCTGTCACTGATAGGAAAATATAACCTGGTAACACGTACCATACATTAGTTAATTGTTTTAGATAACTATACAGTAGTGAACATACACTCAAGGGTCGGCCGAAGAGTTTATGGGCTGACTAAGATACTTTCATGGAATGTGACCTAATAAGGTTTATCTTCCAGCGTAGCCCCCCACCCCACCCCACCTTGCAGTTCACATGCTTCTTCCATTAATGTTGCAGTGCTTTGATCCCATTGTTGAAGAAGCTTTCATCCTGTTGGTCAAAACAGCAGATATGCCGTCATCACTGCAATACTGGTCCCCAGCTGAGCGTTGTTTTCATGATGGGGAACATATCATAGTCAGATGGGGCCAAATTAGGAAAACAGGGAGGTTGATCAACCAGTTCAAAGCCACAGTCACGCACAACAGCCATTGAAACCAAGGACTTGCGGAGCATTGTCCTCATGAAACAAGACCCATTTCGCCAGTTTTCCTATGCGTTTCGACTTGAAACAAGACCACGCCATCCACAGATAAAAATCCTACAATTTAGTCAATTTGTTTCATTATCTATAATTTAAGTATGTACAGATAAAAATTCCACAAAATCTATTTGCATTATTTGTAATTTTAGTATGAACAAATTGTTTTTCAATTTCTTGACTACGGATATTATTTTTAGTCCTGAAGGTGTTTTATACAATCAATTACAGGTTGCACATACCAGACTTGCGTTACTTTGATAAAATGCTGGCTTAACTAACCATTTCCGTGATCATGCTGATCCCGGAAATGGTTAGTTAAGCCAGCATTTTATCTGGCGGTAAAGTCGCAATTGGGACAGTAATAGTTTGCATGAACATTCGTGTTTTGATAATTTGGCTTTCTGTTTTCAATTCAACTGGTTATGGTGAAGACTTCTTTGTGTTTCAAAGTGTAGTAGTCCTATATGGCACCAATTTCTCCAGTCATTTCGATTCCTTGCAATATCCTCCCAGTCATTACCTTTAATGTTGAGGCGTCTTAAATTATTTCTAATGGTCTATAAACCTTACTCGTAAGGTTTTTGGTTGTCCGTAAAAAACTTGCTTTAGAATTCTATCATCATTCATTCGCAAAACATGACGACACTACCTCAATTGAGTTCTGAGTTCTATGCAAGGGATATTAACATAGACAAGATATCACATCTCATTTTATTCAGCACATTTGTTTCAGGCGTCTCATATGTGAGCTGTTTAATTAATATATTCCCGATAGGGGGGTCCCAGTCTCTTCCCCATACAAGAGAGTTGGTATGACGACTGCTTTAGAGATTTCGATTTGGGTTTTAATAGAGACACCATGAGCATTCCAGAGTCTCTGTTGGAATTTCCCAAAAGCTGAACTTGCTTTGCCGATACATGTTTCAATTCGTTTATCAAGCTTAGCGCTGTTTGCCACAGTAGAACCAAGAGGGATGAAAGAACTAATTGTTTTCAGAGTTTTTCCTTCGATAAACACTCTAGGCGTAATCTCTTTACTATTGCTGGGACATAGCTTAAAGATGAGCTCTGTCTTTTTTATAGTTTTCGCCAAGCAGAAAGCTTTGGCAGCTGTATAGCGTATTTGTTAGTATCAGTGATATGTATACACACAGTCATACACAGGAGTGGCTGTGTGATAAGTAGCTTGCTTACCAATCACATGGTTCCGGGTTCAGTCCCACTGCATGGCACCTTGGGCAAGTGTCTTCTACTATAGCCTCGGGCCGACCAAAGCCTTGTGAGTGGATTTGGTAGACGGAAACTGAAAGAAGCCCGTCGTATATATGTATATATATATATATATGTGTGTGTGTTTGTGTGTCTGTGTTTGTCCTCCTAGCATTGATTGACAACCGATGCTGGTGTGTTTATGTCCCCGTCACTTAGCGGTTCGGCAAAAAGAGACCGATAGAATAAGTACTAGGCTTACAAAGAATAAGTCCCGGGGTCGATTTGCTCGACTAAAGGCGGTGCTCCAGCATGGCCGCAGTCAAATGACTGAAACAAGTAAAAGAGTAAAAGAGTAAAAGAGTATATATATATATATATATATATATATATATATATATATATCGTGGCACTCCGTCGGTTAATACGTGGGTTCCAGTTAATCCGATCAAAGGAACAACCTGCTCGTGAAATTAACGTGTGTATATATATATATATATATATGCCGTGGCACTCCGTCGGTTACGACGACGAGGGTTCCAGTTGATCCGATCAACAGAACAACCTGCTCATGAAATTAACGTGCAAGTGGCTGAGCACTCCACAGACACGTGTACCTTTAACGTAGTTCTCGGAGAAATTCAGCGTGTAACAGTGTGTGACAAGGCTGGCCCTTGGAAATACGGGTATAGCAGAAACAGGAAGAAGGAGAGAAATTTGTGGTGAAAGGTTACAGCAGGGTTCGCCACCACCCCCTGCCGGAGCCTCGTGGAGCTTTGGGTGTTTTCGCTCAATAAACACTCACAACGCCCGGTCTGAGAATCGAAACTGTGATCCCACGACTGCGAGTCTGCTGCCCTAACCATTGGGACATTGTGCCTATATATATATGTGTGTGTGTGTGTGTGTGTGTGTGTGTGTGTGTGTGTGTGTGCGCGACAATTTTTCAGTAGCCACAACAAAACTCCGAGTTTTGGATGTCGGGGCGGAAACCCGCACCCGTATCTCTTCCGTTATTGGGCCATCAAAAAATGCTATGAGTTTTATCATGGCTTACCGAATAATTGTCACATATATTTACAGATAAATTCCTCTATTTACATAATATCGAGGTCTCTTTCATTCTTTTGTTGTCTTACCATTACTATCACTATATATATATACCTCGGCTTATTACCCATCTTTTTAGGAGGGGTAGCCACAACAAGACACATACCAGGCATTCCATCCATTTGCCAGCTTTCCTATCATTTATAAACCCTCTTGCCTCTCTCACTCCAACACTTCTAACCACCAACGCTTTCATCATTCCATCCATCCACACAAACCGAGGTCTGCCTCTGGTTCTATTGCCTACCACTTCTGCGTTCATTACCCTCCTTACTATCCTCCCCTCATCCTTCCTCTCCATGTGGCCAAACTACTTCAACGTTCGTCTATCCATTTTGATTGTTAGTTTTTCTCTCGTTCCAACTCGCCTTCGCACCTCCTCATTCCTCATCCTGTCCATCCGTGTTACACCAACCATAGCCCTCAGACATCTCATCTCAAACATATCTAGTGACCTCCTTTCCGCGTCTCTCATCCCCCCCCCCATGTTTCTGCACCATATAACATTGTCTGCATAATCACGCCCTCATACACACCTCTCTTCGTTTTCATACTCAGCTTTTATCTCTCAGCATACCTTCCACAACTCCAAGTATCTTACTCCCCTCCTCTCCTTCACTCTGCATCCCACTTCTTCAGCCAACACTCCATTCACCGTCACATGTCATCCCAGACACTTAAAAACACTCACCTCCTGTAACATCTCACCATTTGTACTCACATCCATCCTACCAGCCATTCCATCTCTCGAACATCTCACCGCTTTATTCTAAGCTACATTCACTTTGTTTCTTCCTCTCACACACTCTTTCAAACTCCACCACGAGTCTTCTCAGTTGCTCTTCTGAATCCACCACCAGTGTTGTATCATCAACAAACAACAACTGACTCACCAGCCATTCCTCTCCATTTTCTCCCACCGTTTGGGCTTCCCTACCAAAGGTTCTAGTATTTACCTCTCTCACCACACCATCCATATATAAATTAAACAGCCACGGAGACATCACACAACCACCATCCACGCTAACGCACGCCCTACTTACTCTATGAAATCTCTGAACAGCTCTCAATTTACCATCTACTCCATACAACCGCAACACCTGCCACATTGCATCCCTATCCACACGGCCATATGACTTCTCTAAGACCATAAAGCCCAATACACCACCCTACCTTTTGCCAAAAACTTATCATACATCTGCCTTACTACAAATATTTGATCTGGACACCCCCTTCTACTCCTAAAACCTTCCCTAGTACACTCTCTGTCTGGTTCCTCACTCTTACAATCAGAATTCTTCCATACAGTTTACCAACCACACAACAGACTTATACCCCAAAAATTTCCACACTCACATTTATCCCCCTTTCCCCTTGTACAGTGGCGCTATACAGGCGCTGCACTAGTCATTTGGTACTCTTCCAGCCATATAACAAACATTCATAACCCTCACTAACCATTCAGTCACCGTCACACCTCCTTTCTTTAGGCATTCCACTGTACACCCATCTATACCTGGAGCCTTCCGGTTTGCCATCTTTCGCAAGGATTCCCTCACCTCCTCTCTTCCAATTGCACCGTAGTTCCATTCCCCAACAACAGGCATTCTCCTCTCTCTTCCTACAGCTACTATACTTGCAGCCCTAACATCCTCCACATTTAACAGCTCACTAAAACACTCTGCCATCACCTTTGTACATCCTCACTTCCTTTCAACAAATTTCCACTTACATCCTCCACCCTTTCTTCTCTTCCTCCCACCACCTTTCTTACCCTCTGTACCTCTTTCCAAAACATCTTTTTATCTCTTACCAAATGTTCACTCAACTTTTTCCCGAACTCTTTTCACTCGCCTCCCATTTCACCACCCTCATCGCTCTCTTTACTCTCCTCTTCTCTGTAGCGATCATAAGCCATCCCTTTTCTGTAACCACTTTTCAAATGCCCTTTACTTCTCTGCCACCGCATCCTTTACCTGCTCATTCCACCACACGCACTACCTTTTCCTCACACCCATTCCAACCACTCGTGTATCACATACCTCAGAGGCACATCTCATTACTGCCTCTCTAAAGGCCTCCCACTCCTTCTCCACATCTCCTGCCTCCCGTTTGTTAGCCTGTTGATATTCCCCTCTCAGTTTCTCTACATACTCCTGCTCCTCCTCTCTCCTATCCAGTTCACTCACCTTCACAACCTCTCTCCTCCCTGTCACTCGTCTAGCATTCCATTTTGAGCATACCTTCAGCTTACCTTGTACTAAGAAGTGATCTGGCGCACCTCAACCTTCACCTCTCATCACATGCACATTCACCAACCTTCCTACCACTCTCTTATCAATTAATACATAATCCATCAAGGCATTTTCTACTACCGTTCGTCTCTCCTCCCTCCACCCCCACCATGTGAACTTGTTCTCCCACTTTTTAAAAATACTATTTCCCACCACCTTCCAGCAACCTCTTTCCACTTACATTCCAACCAGGAACTCCATATTTTCCTACTACATTTTTTTACTTCCTCATTTCCCACTCGCGTATTCAAATCACCCAACACCATCACAGAACCACTTTTTCCCACTCTATCTACACATTCTGTCAGTTCCCTCCAGAACCCCTCTACTTCCTCCTCACTCTTTTCAATCCCATATACACTAAAAAACACCCACATCATCTTAACCCAGATTAACCTTGAAGACACTTCCCTCCACTTCACGACACTCTTTCACACACTCACTTACCAGCAATACCACCCCTTCACAGCCCTCTCCAATCCGCTCCAGACACTTGTCCAGTCACTTCACCAAACTGGTACTCTCCCTTACCTTTCATCTTAGTTTCGCTCAGTGCCAGCACATCTATCCCCATCATCATCATCACACTCTCTATCTCTCTCCTCTCTACCTCACTTGTACTACACCCACGCACATTCCATGACCCTAATACTAGGGTGAGATTAGGTGTAAACCTTCTCCTATCCTCTTGTCTTTTTCTTGTACTTTTAGGAATATGAAATTACTAGGAGTGGATTCCCACTCCCTCCGCCCCAACCCTTTTAGTCGTCTCTTACGCCACACAGGGAATACGGCGATTGCATTCTACCAATGCGAGAGGATAATGTAAAAGTGATGCCAGTGGTGATCGAAGCATTTGGCTCAATCCCATTGAAACTTCAAAACTTCTTAAGGCAACTGAAAATCCCATGCAAGATTGATGTCTTGCAAAAAGCAGCCTTATTGGGCACAGCGCACATCTTAAGGAAAGTAATATCTGTCTGAGGTCCTTGTTGTGACTTGACAGATGACTAAAGACTCCGGTGCATTTTTACCTACACTGTGTTACGAAGAAATGATAATAATAATAATCCTTCCTACTAAAGACATAAGGCCTGAAATTTTGAGGGAGGGGACTAGTCGATCACATCGACTCCAGTGTTTCACTGGTAATTATTTCATCGACCCCGAAGGATGAAAGGCAGAGCCAACCTCAGTGGAATTTGAACTCAGAACGTAAAGACGGGCAAAAACATTTTGCCCAGCGTGCTAACGATTCTGCCAAGACGACAGAACTAAATCATTCACTCTCAAACCATATTTCACATTTAAGAATCATACACCAAATTTTGATAATAAACCTACCATATGACATTTCTGTCCGATAAAGAATGACATACAGAAACTTAGTAAAGAGTTGCCAGACAAAATTATCGCTACACTAAAGGATGTAAACCAGATAAAATAGATTATGTACGCAAAAACTACCACCACGCGATAAAAAAAAAGCAGATTAGTTGCGAATATCTCATGCAGACTTTCAAAACATTCAAGCAACAGGGAAATTTTCACTGATTCATCTTTATACTTCAATAAAAATTTATCTATAATTTTCTAAACTGAACCAAGTAATCAGTAACGAAACTTCTAACAATTACAATAGTCATTACTTGAATATATAATCAGGTTATGGCTCCACTTCCTGCTTTCCTATAGAGAAGACGTGAATTTTTTTGTCTCTCATTCACATCTAACTTCGCGTTCAAAATAATAATTTTTCTATCGTCTTGGCCTAACAGCCCTTACCGTTTGTTTTCACTGTTCTGTCTTGTTCTCACTGTCCTGTTCTTGTTTACACTTTCACCCTCCGCAAAAAAATCCAAATTCAATTAATTTGCTTTACGGGAAGGACTGTTCCAACGAAGTCGCGTATTGTCCTTGCCTTCGAAACGCGGAGTATAGAACAGGGACAACTGAAGAAGGGAAATATTCTTTATGTTGCATGTTTCGTTTTTCTGTTTGTTTTTTTCGTTGTTCGAAAAAAGTTCGTTTTCTGCCTTCGTTTTTATGTTTTCGTTTCTCATTGTGTTAACATTTTTTGTGACGTCCTGTACCCATATATGCATGTATGTATACATATAGATGTAGGTATGTACATATATGTATGGATATACGCATATATTTATATATTATTTATGTTATATATATATATATATATATATATATATATATATATATATATATATATACATATGTTATGAGTGATAGTGGTGTCAATTAGACCCAAAGGTTTCAGGTAATGCTGAGTAAGTGCTATGGATAGACCATAGTTAAGCTCCAGGTTCGGTGATTATGCGAATAAGGGGTCCAACGTAGGTCAAATATCAGCGTGTGAATATAAGGATTTACTTTTCGTAATGAGATATAAAAAAAAACAAAGCTTTATATCTCTCTCTCCATAACCACCCCGATTCCTTCTATCTTTCTACACTCTAATATCTTTCTCTCTCTTTCACCCTTATCCTCCCGTTCCTACCTTCTTATTATATTCACCGACCATTCTGGTACACTTTCCTTTATCTCTATTTTTGCATTCCTTTTATTATTTTCTTCTTCTATTTTCTTCTATTTCTCCCCACCTTCTTTTTTTCCCTCTTATTTATTCCTCTCTTCCTTTTTTCCTCTTCTTTATTCCTCTCTTCCTGTTTTCGATTTGACCCTACTAATAAATTCTTTGCTTTTAGGTTACTTTTAAAAGAAACCCTTGATTCAATAACACTGTGTATAAACTCTGTATTTGGAATGACCAATTTCAGAGACTGTTGGATTTTACTCATAGGGTATTGGAATCTTAATAATGGATTTACAAAGGCAATGACCAATCTTAAGGACTACTGGATTTAACTCACAAGGTATTGGAATTTTATATGTATACCATTCTGCCTAAACAATGGATTTATAAATACATTATTCCTACATTCACTTTCTATTTCCTATCTTATCTAAACTAACTATTGCTTGACCCCCGTCTTCTCACCCCATCTCCGATGAAGGGATATAATAAATATCCTGGAAACAGCTGTAAGACCTTTTATTTATAAATCTTTTATATTATACACAGCCTTGGCTTTTTATCTCATTACGAAAAGTAAATCCTTATATATATATATATATATATATATATATATATATATATATATATATATATATATATATATATATATATATATATATATATGTATATATATATATATATATATATACTTGTGTATATAAAAGTGACCAGTAAGTTGTCTATTAATATGCTAGAAAAAGATCACTTAAAAAATTCTCAAAGAAAGATTCAGCGGAGCAAAAACAGGCGGGCGAGACCAGTGAAAATTATAAATACCTCGGTTATCCGTAGACTATAGTTTCAAAATCAACACTTTCTAATGAAAGTATCTATTTATCATCAGTACAAATTGCCGATATTATTATAATCGAACAGAATCTCGTGCTAGTTGTCTCTAGCCAGTGAAAATGTGCACGTGATTCTATCCATTATAAAGAGTAAAATTCAAAAGTCTTAGTTTTGGCGCACTGAATCCGGAAATATCTCTGCAGAAAATAATTTCTGCTTTGAATTTACCAACTTTGAGAAATGTGATTATGGTTAATTAACATAATAGGGTAAAAAATCGATATTAATTAATATCAATTTAATACCAGGAAACTAGCACATTAAAAGAATCAGAAGGTTCAGGAAAAAAATTTTCGAGATCCTAAAATGATTATAGTACTTGTGTATATAAAAGTGACCAGTAAGTGGTTTGTTAATATGCTAGAAAAAGATCACTTAAAAAATTCTCAAAGAAAATTTTTTTCCTAAACCTTATGATTCTTTTAACGTGCTAGTTTCCTGGTATTAAATTGATAATAGTTAATATCGAATTTTTACCCTATTATGTTAATTAACCATAATTACATTTCTCAAAGTTGGTAAATTCAAAGCAGAAATTATTTTCTGCAGTGATATTTCCGGATTCAGCGCGCCAAAACTAAGACTTTTGAATTTTACTCTTTATAATGGATAGAATCACGTGCACGTTTTCACTGGTTGGAGACAACTAGCACGAGATTCTGTTCGATTATAATAATATCGGCAATTTGTACTGATGATAAATAGATACTTTCATTAGAAAGTGTTGATTTTGAAACTATAGTCTACGGATAACCGAGGTATTTATAATTTTCACTGGTCTCGCCCACCTGTTTTTGCTCCGCTGAATCTTTCTTTGAGAATTTTTTAAGTGATCTTTTTCTAGTATATTAACAGACCACTTACTGGTCACTTTTATATACACAAGTACTATAATCATTTTAGGATCTCGAAAATTTCTTTCCTGAACCTTCTGATTCTTTTAATGTGCTAGTATATATATATATATATATATATATATATATATATATACAGTCAACAGGTGAGAGCTATAGATGCTCAATATAGAAAACACGTAGGAGTGCTAAAATGATTTGAACTTACGGTCACATATCAATCCTAATCGTGTTTATCTGCATCACTATCCCCTCTCTCTCTCTCTCTATATATATATATATATGTGTGTGTGTGTGTGTGTGTGTGTGTGTGTGTGTGTGTGTGTATACAGGTCATCGTCGACTTATGACCACAATTGGTGCCAACTGACTGATCGTAAGTCGATTTGGTCGTAAATCGGCCTATACGCCTACGTAGCTTTGTTTTATATTTTTACATTCTTAAGGTATATTCTCAGGTAAAAGTCACACACACCATTCTGTATTATGCTATTATATTAGCATTATTAAAAAAATTTCCAATTCTCAAGCAGTCGTCTTATAAACAAATACGAGGTTGCCTCGATGTCTCCGTGACAGGATAGTCATCCAACACAGTGGCGATGTATAACCAAACCTAGGAGAGGCGTTTGTTAGCTGACATCATTCGTAGACGGGTTAATTTCTGAGAAATTAAAGCCATTAGATTTCAACTGGACTATTGGCGCGTCAATCATCGTAAAGTCGATCGATCGTTAGTCGACGACGACCTGTATAGTAAAAACAAATACTCGAACATTAAAAGTAACAATAACAAAACAACAAGATGACGTGCACAGGGAATTTATTAGTCTGACGCTCGATAAAGAGAGAGAGCTTTTAGACGTTTCGAGCATAGCACTTCGTTAGAAAGGAAAACGGACAATATCACCAACAGCACGTGTGTAGTTACATCGTTATATTTGGAGATGGTCATCTTTTGTAATATTATAAGTCTGAATATGTTTGAGGTACGTTCGAACTGGAAAACAAGCTACTCACTGCGTTTTGTCACGGAAAACATATCCCGTTTGTTGACAAATGGTGTGTATACAGCTTGATCAGCTCGCAACGTCACCTACCCAAACTGTGAGATGCTAGCATTTCGGAGCAGTTATCTCTTGTTCGGTCACAGACACCTAGCAGGCAGCGCAACGAGATGATTGAAGACATTGACACTCTAATGCATTTTCAGTCACCGCCAACTGGACTATTGGCGCGTCAATCATCGTAAAGTCGATCGATCGTTAGTCGACGACGACCTGTATAGTAAAAACAAATACTCGAACATTAAAAGTAACAATAACAAAACAACAAGATGACGTGCACTATTTATTCGATCTTCACTTTAGTTTTATTACTATGATTTTTAGTTTATTCGTCTGTCAAAGTTCTTTCATCACACATTCCGTGATCGCTTCAGCGACTCTTCGCCCCATGAATCTTGCTAAACAAATACATAAACGTGCATGTGTATGTGTGTGTGTGTGTGTGTGTGTGTGTGTGTGTGTGTGTGTGTGTGTGTGTGTGTGTGTGTGTGCGTGTGCGTGTGTGTGTGTTTGTGCATGCGTACTGTTGTATGTGGCTGCGCGTATACGCCTATATACTGAGTCGATGTATAGTGAAACCTACTATATACTTGTAAGTGTGCCACTATAGCCAATAGATAGTGAGGTGACATCTAGCCATTCAGTCAACTAGACCCCTAGTGTATCGAGTTGAAGATCTAGTAATCTTCAATATTCAATTTGTTTTGAAACCGTATAAGTTTAGTTTGAATCTTATCATGACTGTTGGTCATTTTAAGAATATTCACACATTATATCTGAGACTGACTTTGAAAGTTGTTTTAACATTAGGTGTAATTACACTTTTAGATTAGATACTGTTTAATGTTGAACTATTTCTTTACTGTCTTCCTTCTCTCCCAACAGGCAAGAAGATTCACACTGGATGTAGTCACTAGTTGTGGAGTATGATGGCCAAACAACGAAACTTGATTATCTCTGTAAATCATTCACGAATAAGATTATATTAGATGTGTGTGCATGTGTGTGCGCGCTTGTGCATGTGTGTGCGTGCATGCGTGAACGCCAGTGTGTATGTAAATACACACACACACACACACACACACACACACACACACACATATATATATATATATATATATATATATATATATATATGTACACACATTTATATATGCGCATAGCTTAGTGGTTATGGTGTTGCACTCACGATTGCGAAATTGTAGGTTCGATTCCCCGGATTGGGCGTTGCGTTGTTCTTCAGCAAAGCACTTCATCTCACGTTGCTCTGCGATCATTTCGTCATATGACATGTGACACACGGTGCACCTATACAGTTCATGTCAGCTTGCTCGCCTATATCAACTTGCTTACCATGTCAGTCTGATGATGGTGAGCAAGCCGGAACTTCAAAGACACTCAACCTTTTCTTTATTGACCGGGTGCGTTTTTTTTTTCACTTCCAATAGCAAAGAGCAGTTGCCATGGTTTTTGTCAGAACTGCTCGCTCTCATGAGAGCAGGATTATGTAATCAGGCTGTTATCTAACATCCCGTTTAACATCCAGTGCGAAACCGATTTGTAATATTGGTCGCAATGGATATACAATGCACAACACTTCAGTTAATATATAGACATATATGCACACACACATGCACGCGCACACACACACACACACACACACACACACACACACACACATACACACACACACACACACACACACAAAGCATTATATTACACGTACAATGACGATTTTCACTCAGTATTTGTCACAGCTGTCTGACGAACGCGAACGTAAAACTCTGAGTAACAGTTCTGTGATAATTTAGCAGCTTTAATAAAAAGGATATTACCCTAGCTTCGGTATTGGAGTATTATTTTTTCTACCTTTTGCACTTATGTGTTTACCTGTGTATGTATATATACATACATACAAGTATACATACAATTGTACATACATAATTATAGACGTATACTTATCTCTCTCTCTCTTTAATATAATGTAATATATGTGTATGTGTGTATGCGTGTATACATACATATATATACATATGTGTGCCTGCGTGTGTATGTATATTTACATACATGCATGCATGCGTGCGTGTGTGTGTGTGTGTGTGTGTGTGTGTGTGTGTGTGTGTGTGTGTGTGTGTGTGTGTGCGTGCGTGCGTGACATATCAATTTGCACTTTTGTTTCTTCGTTGGATAAAAACAATCTCAGACACACCATGCTTGAATGAATGCCTGGATGGTTGCGACTGACGTGCTTATGATCCGATATCTTCATCAATCAGAGCTAACCTGTCTTTAACGACCACCAACAAGCACAACAATGTTGGCAGATTAGAAATTCCAGAAGACTATGATTCTAGCGAGTTTTTTTTTTTATGAAAAGAATGGGCAAGGTGGGTGCATCCATAGAAAAGGGGATGACTGTACTGAACTTGTTACATCAGACCAGATGTAGTATTGTAGCAGCAATAAAAAAGACAGACAAATAACCTTGATTCTGTAAACCCATAGTTGTAGTGTTTCTCAGTAGGTATTAGCTGATCGGTCGAATGATCTTCCTTAAACATCCGTTTTTTTCTGGATCGCTCACCTACTGATTCGAGCGAAAGAATTTTTAGACTCTGAAAAGGAATCCTTGTTTTTTTGTGATGTCGATTTTGTTTTCTTTCGGCATCGTCCATGTACTGAGACCTACGCTTGGTGGCTATTAACACCTGTGTACTTGATTCTATGTCTGTGTGTACAGTTGTGCTACTGGGTCCGATACTGTGATGTAAATTTGTTGGTATCAGCTTCAGATAATTAAATATTTGTAGTCGTGTACTAGCATAAAACTTGTTTTATTCTAAACCCGGACATCGTTGAGTATGTTATATATTATACATGTTATGTATGGGCGCAGCCACGAGTTTCCAGATTCAAGTGCACAGCATTGTATCTTGGGCAAATGTTATTTTCTCTTTGCCTCAAGTCAATCCATATCTTGTGAGTGAAACCAAGTGGATTATACAATATAATTTAAATGGTACAGCTTTGTCACACACTGACGCTGATACGGCTTAAGAATTACGTTAAGGCGCAGGCGTGGCTGTGTGGTAAGAAGCTTGCTTCCCAACCACATGGTTCCGGCTTCAGTCCCACTGCGTGACACACTGGGCAACTGTCTTCTGGTATAGCCTCGGGCCGATCAAAACCTTATGAGTGGATTTGGTAGACGGAAACTGAAAAGAAGACCGTCGTGTATATATATATATCTGTGTGTCTTTGTGACTGTGTTTGTCCCATACCACTGCTTGACATGTGTGTCTTTGTGACTGTGTTTGTCCCATACCACTGCTTGACAGCTGGTGTTGTTGTGTTTATTTCCTCCATTACATAGCGGTTTGGCAAAAGAAACCGATAGAATAAGTACTAGGCTTGAAAAAATAAGTCCAGGGGTCGATTTATTCGACTAAAACTCTTTAAGGCGGTGCCCCAGCATGGCTGCAGTCAAATTACTGAAACAAGAAAAATATAAAATGCATACACGTGTCTGTGGAATTCTCAGCCACTTATACGTTAATTCAAGAGCAGGTAATTCAGATGATCGAAGAATTGAATTCTCATCCTTAAATTATTCACCACCCCTATGCAATGCAGTTTGCTAGGAGAGATCTTAGAGATTGTGAGTGGAGAAGCAACTTCGAGGGTTATTTATAATGACTTTGCGGGAAACAGTAAACTTCTGATCTAAGTGATAAGAGATGGATGTCGTCCATGGTGGTTCTATTAGACACAGGAGAAGGATCTACTGATGTCCAGTGTAACAAAATTACTTTGACTAAAGCTGTCAGTGATGAGGCACCACGGGTATGTAACAGAGGAGAACAAGATTCAAGCATGTCTGACTCTATGGAGACCGCACTGGCAATAATGGAAAGAGACCCCAAATAATAAAGGAGAGGACTGTTTGCAATTGTACTTTGCAACTGTACCACTAGCTTTGAAAAGTTAGATTTGTGATCGATAAAGCGTCAATTGATATCGATTATCCTGCATACAATATTGGTGGATATTGTAAACAATAGTGTAAGCATTTAGCAAATATCTATTCATAAAAACATATAATATCCTTTCCGACGGCCAATTCTAAATTGGTAAAGTCCTCCAGGAAAATTTTCTTGCATAACAACAGCGATTTATGCATTGACAAACATCAATAAAGAAAAGTAGAAAACCTGAGATTGATCGTTAAAAGGTTTTGTTTTTTGCCATTTTTACAATCCTTTATTCTAAAAGGTTTTTCTTTTCTTCTTTTTTTATATTTTAGTTCAAGACTGAGATGAAATATCCTTTAACTAAAACATAAAGAGACGCCAGTAACATCTATAATATTGGGAAAAGGTATAAAGACACCAATAAATCACACAGATTCTACAAGAAATGCTGGCATTTTAAAAGATTGTCACAAACTCTTCAACTCATAATGCAATTCATGAGAAGGATAATCCATAAAGCATCCAACACACACCCCAAACCCAAATATCCCCCAACACACACACTCATATACGTAGATAGATAGATAGATAGATAGATAGATAGATAGATAGATAGATAGATAGATAGATAGATAGATAGATAAACATGCCACTGGTCTCTGAGTAATTTCTCTCAGCTCATTGATGTTTATATATATATATATAATGACCATGGCATTGTACCTAGAAAGTTCCCCTCTGGACAGGTTGTTTATGGAAGACCGGCAGTCGCCCATGTATATCTTAGTCAATGCACGGTGATCGCTTATAAGCTTTCTTATATATTATTATTGTTGTTGATGTTGTTAACAGATTGTAAAATTCGGCATCGCTTACCAAATAATCGAAGAAAACGCACGTGGAAAGATTGCTTACAAAAGGAAAAAAGGAAAACATTATGAATTATAGTTCTTAAATCTGACGGGAAAAAAATTAGGTTGTACGTTAGTGTAAATGGTAACACACTTGTCGCAAATACAGAAAAGTGTGGTTTCGAGTCTCTTGTGTACGGAAAGCCCTGCTTTTTTTTCTGTCAAATGGGGTCTATTTGCCCCAATATTAGACTATTTACCTTAGTCAATGCACAGTGGTCGCTTATAGGCTTTAAGCTTATAAAATATTATTATTTTTATTTACACACACACACACACACACACACACACACACATACATATATATATATATATATATATATATATATATATATATATATAACGTGAGAGAGTTAGGGGTTGGGGGTTCAACCCACTAAGGGATAGTATCTATCCAGTATACTGCTGGGAGGGTACCCAATTATTGCTACACTAGTAAAAGTGGAGGTTTTACCCAAAATTTGTGTAACAATTAGAAAATGGAGGATAATATGCTGAACCCAACTACTTGCAGACGGTGTATCCCGTTGAATTCATTAATTTAATTCATAGCAAAAGTGACAAAAAAAGGAAGAAAAGAAAAAGAAAGAAAGTACCAAAGCACAGGTGTCCATGGCAGACTATGTTATTTTGCCAACATGGTTTACATATAGAGGTACAAAGTACATAAGGAATTAGAGGATGAACAGAAGTTTTATATATATATATATATATATATATATATATATATATATATATATATATATATATATATATCAGAAAATGAGATGACAGAAGAATAAACGATTATCTTATGAACTTCATTAGCTTACAACTGCTTCTTCTACAAGATTCTCTTTCCACAAGATTCTCTTTCCACGTCATCAATGTATCTAAGGTGACATGGAAAGAGAATGCTGGTATGCATGGGTGACTGCTGATCTTCCATAAACAACCTTGTCCGAACTTGTGCTTCGGAGGGGAACTTTCTAGGTGCAATCCCATGGTCATTCATGACCGAAAGGGGTATTTAGCTTTTACCTTTATATATAGCCGAAACTGCAAAGATAATCTGGAACTCGACTGACGAAAGAAAACTACGAATGACCTGTTCTTGATTTTTCTTATCCCATTTTGTATCATCTAACTGTCTGGATGTCTTGGTTGTCGCCTGTTGCGTTCTTGTCCCATTTTTTGCATTCTTTTTTATATACATATAGCAGCATACGTACACATTGGTCTCTTATGTGTAAGTACATTTATATATATATATATATATATATATATATATATATATATATATATATATACACGTACATACATACACATATATATATATATATATATATATATATATATATATATATATACACGTACATACATACACATATATATATATATATATATATATATATATATATATATATATATATATATATATATATATATATATATATATATATATATATATATATATATATGTATATATATATATATAAAATACAATGCGTGTGTGTGTTAATGTTAGCCTTATCGCAAAAATGAAAATAATAATAATAGTCGTGCGTACTTGTTCTGAGTACGAAGTGTATTTCCTGGGCCAAAAAATTAGATGGCCGACAGATATATTTAAACATGAATAAATAAACACGCGTCGAGTGATTCACTATAGATTATATTTGTAAAGCAATGGCGACATAGATGAAAGATTGAGCCAGACCAATAATATCCACTATTTCAATGAACACAAGTTTCTTAGTTCAAACCTACCGATAGATAGATAGATAGATAGATTGATAGATAGATAGATAGATAGATACATACATACATACATACATGCATGCATGCATGTATACATACATACATACATACATACATACATACATACATGTTGGCGCAGGCGTGGGTGTGTTAAGAAGTTTGCTTCTCAGCCATATGGCTCCGGGTAAGTGGACTTGGTAGACGGAAACTAAAAAAAGCCCGTACTCTGTGATTGTGTGTATGTGCATGTGGGGGTGAGTGTGGGTATGTGCGTGTGTGCGTATGCGTGCGTGTGTGTGCGTGTGTATGCTTGTCCCCCACGGCTGCTTGACAACCGTTGGTTCGTCAAAAACAACCTATAGAATTAGTACCAGGTTTGAAAGAATGAGCACTTCTACAGACTAAAGATCCTCCAAACTAGTGCTCTAGCATGACCGTAGTGTAATGACTGAAACAAGTATGGAGATTAAAGATAAAAGATATTTATATATATATATATATATATATATATATATATATATATATATATATATATATATATATATAAACTTTCTTGGAAATGGATGCGTGGCGTTCAATTAGATAATATATAGTATACATACATACATGCATACATACACACACACACACACACACACACACACACACACACACACACACACATATATATATATATATATATATGTGTGTGTGTGTGTGTGTGTGTGTGTGTATGTATATGTATATAAATATATACATTTATATAAACTAATACATCGGTTTGTTGTCTACACCACCTGTCTTCGTCTTTTGTTTTTTTGTGAATTCTCCCCTATATATATATAGGTATATATGTATATATATATATATATATATATATATATATATATATATATATATATATATATATGCATAGACGATAAGAAAATGGAGGAAAAATAGCAAGAAGAAGTGTGTTTTTTGCTCTAGGAAGCCATTATTTCTTAACTAATTAAATAATGACTTCCTAGCGCAAAGGACACACTTCTTATTGTTATTTTTCCTCCATTTTCTTATCGTCTATATAAATTAAACTACTGTTTACCCGCCAAATTACCTGCTGCCGTATACCTTTTACCAAAGACTATACCTACTGAGGTAATTATCAGTTGCCTTTGGATATATCTACCCCTTAGAGGCTTTAAGTACGTCTAACTTATACCTGCATATATATATGCATATGCATATATGTGTACAGGACATCACCAACGGCTGAAACAACATAGAATATATAAACAAACGAGTTAAATACGTAAACAACGAGAAAAAAAGGGAAAACATGACAAGTAAATACAGAAAAAGGAGCCTTCATCAGCTGTCGGCTGTCTACTCATTTCGAGCATTCAACGACAATATGAGTCTTCAAAGACAGTTGCTCCCATAAATTCTAAAATAACATTTAGGATTTATGGAAGCTCAAAGTTGGGAACAAAAACATGACAGTGGAGACATACAAGGAAAACGAACGTAAACAAAGATGGAAGGTCGTTAGACCAGAACGAGAGAAAAATAGTGAATGCTGTGAGAAAAATTTTTTTTGAAAAGAGAAAAGATAGAAAAGAGAGAAAAAAAAGTCTGCTCTTTTGAACGTCCGTGCAGGAAAAGAAAGATGGACGATGGTCACGTGTGAGCAACGAGAGAGAGAGAGAAAGAGAGGAGAGAGAGACAAACAGATAGAAATCGTTGAAGGAGGGAGGGGAGAAAAAGGGAATTAGAGGAAGATGGAGGAAGACAACAGTATAGAGAAGAGAGTCGCATCAAAAAGGTGAAGGAAATGGATGCGTGGCGTTCAGTTAAATAATAAATACTAAATAATATATAGTATACATACATACATACATATATACATATATATATATATATATATATATATATATATATATATATATATATATATATATATATATATATATATATATATATATATATGTGTATGTATGTATGTATGTATGTATACACATATATATATATGTATGTACATGCATATATGGGTGCTGGACGACGTCATCAACGGTTCAAACAACATGAAGTACGTAAACAACGAGAAGGAAAATGGTAAACTGGACAAGTAAACACAGAGAAAAGACCCTTCATCAGTTGTCGGCTGTCTATCAACTCCTCATTTCGAGCATTCAACGACAATATGAGTCTTCAAAGACAGTTGCTCCCATAAATTCTAAAATATAACTTAGGATTTATGGAGGCTCAAAGTTGGGAATAAAAACATTACCGTGGAGACATACAAGGAAACCGAACGAAAACAAACATGGAGGGTCATTAGACCAGAACGAAAGGAAAATAAACTGTGAGAAATATCTTTTTGTAAAGAGAAAAGATAGAAGAGGAGGAAAAAACGTCCGCTCTTTTGAACGTCCGTGCAGGAAAAGAAAGACGGTCATGTGAGGAAAAGAAAGGTGATACTGTTTTCTTCTTTCCATCTTTCTTTTCCTCATGTGACCATCTTTCTTTTCCAGCACTGACGTTCAAAAGAGCGGACGTTTTCTTTTTCTGACATAAATTTCACGAACATAATTGACATTTTATGTAAGATGTTCGGTGAAAAATATCGTTGTTGGAAGTGTTTGAACACTGAGAAAAGAGAAGACGAAGACTTTACCATACATGCGGGTAGTGTGAACAGAGAGTGTGAGAGATTTAAGCTGGATAAAACTAACTCCAGACTCGTTCAAGTACCTTACTTTTGCTCAGGGACTTACTGCTAAAAAGGACGCAAAAGTCAGCAGGAAAATTCTCGCAAAGCTGGAAATTAACCAGGGTATAACTCTTCAGGACTGTCAAAAGATTGTAACATGATACTACAATTAAGGCAGGACACAGAAGAAATCCAACGCAGAGATTGTTTACAGATAAAACCAGTGTGTAAGAGTCGGAAGACGGATAAAGTGTTTCACAAAAAACATGATATACAACAGGAGATAAACCCATGTATGGCATGCGGTGGTAGGCACCTGAGAAGAGTGTCCATTCAAAAAAGCAAAATATTTTCGTTGTGGGAACGCAGGACACGTTAAATTGCACTGCAGAACTAAGATGACGAAAAATTGAACCAAACGAGAAAAAAGAAATTCTTTGTCATCAGAGAAAAAAAGTTTGTACAACGAACAGAAAATTCATCAAGGTGAGAATCGAAAGCACTAGTGTTAAAATGCAATTAGACATGGATAGTGACATCATAATCATAAATGAAGAAACATAGCGACAAATCGGTGAGACGAAATGATTTAAATCAAATGTATTTGCGAATGTATTTGCAATATAACTTTTCGAGATGAAACGAAAAGGAAAATCGTTTATGCGTTGAAAAATCACAACTTATTTGGCACAGAATGTATGGAGTTATTTGAAATGTGGGAGACCCCCATTAGTGTTTTCTGTGAAAATGTAGTCAGCTCGGTTAAAAGTTCGAATGAAGTCAAACAAATGAGGCCATGTTATTTGAGGCTGTTTATTCTCCATCTATGGGAGAGGTGGAGAAGGGAGAAGAGATGGAGCTTGGACAGAGTTATGCATCCGCAACAGCCCAAGGTGTAAAGGCCAACACCCTAGAAGTGCGCGAGATGGGGTTGAGCCAAGGAGGTGGAGGGAGGGAAGCAAATTACTGGAAGGGGAAGGGGCCGGTCTGGGGCTAGCTCCCCCGAAAGAATTGATAAACGGTGTGCAGGACGTTGTTCGCGTCCTCTAGCAGGATAGAGGTGCCCCCGATGGAGGCAGTGGAGGATTGCCTCGAAGTCATTGGGAGGTTGGCCACATTGTGTGCATGTGGAGGGAAGTACGGCACAGTGGAAGTAAGGTTTGACAACGAAGAAGATGCAGTATGCCACTCTACTGCGCCGATAAGGACTCCAGAATGGGTGCTTCTGCCAGCGTACTGTTGCCAGAGTGAGAGTTGGCACGGTGTCCCCCGAAGATGTGGAGGCGTGGCTAGTGGTAGCCGTGATGTGCGGTGTAGAGGATGGGGTGGAGGTCCTCAGGATAACGGGGACCAGGCGGGGTCAGTTGGTGAGGGTTTGGCCTCGAGATTGGCCGTGCATGTGGGCTTGAAGGAGCTGTGTGGCATCACAGAAGAAATCACACACCCAGAAGACGCCAGACTTAGAGTGGTAGTAGAAGGAAGACCACCAAAATGCTTCCTATGCGACAAAAAAGGGCACATGAAAGTAAGGTGCCCTCAGAAGGAAAACGAAGAGGAGGAACAGAAAGGTGAAGAAAAGAGAATCGAAGAGATAGTACCAGTAACAGAGAAGGATAGAGAGGAGGAATCCTTCACAGATGTAAACAGGAGGAAGAGGAGAGAACGGGTGAGCTCTCCTCCAAAGAGCCAAAAAAGGTTGAAAGAGATTGAGATGGAGAAGAGAAACAGATGCGAGACACCAACAGAATTAATAATGGAAGATGGCGCGGAGGTAGAAAAATCATTACAACAGGATGTGGAAGGTGGTAGCATTATGGATTTTATTACACGCCCGGACAGCCCGGGTCCGGAGCCGAAGCGGGCGGAGGTGAAAAGGAAAAAATACAAGTGGCATATGGTCACGTATACCAAAAGTATGGTTATAGAACGAAAGATTACAACGTATAAATCAATAATAGGAGTAAGGCTGCATCCAGAAGAATATTCGGAAAAAACTAAAGGAATAATCATAGATAAAGAGAGATTTGAGAAATTAAAAGAACTGTTTGGAAGCAGCAAAGACCCGTTGCGGGTTGAAATCGAGTTCGACGAACTACCACCAGTCGTAGATTTCGAAGATTTGAACGTTATTATTATTATTATTATTATTATTATTATTATTATTATTATTATTATTATTATCATTATTATTATTATTATTATTATTATTATTCAGTAGTTTTATTTTTATAACGTGCTTTCACTTCACTACCGAGCGCAGCTCTGTGCGCCTTGGGTATGTGCTGTGGTTTGCTGTGGTGCTCTTATGTTTACTGTATTGAAAGTGTTTTGCGTAGAATGTGTGCAGTACCCAGTAGTGCAATTTTCTGTATGTTATATATATTTGTAAGTCCTGCTATTTTTGTTATGTATTTGTCTGAATATTTTTTTATTATACCTAAGGCACCTACTATGATAGGAATTGTTTCTGATTTTAGATTCCACATTCGAGTTATCTCTATTTCCAGGTCTTTGTATTTTGAAAGTTTTTCCATTTCTTTTAGAGAAACGTTGTCATCTGCTGGTATTGATACATCAATTAGAAAGCATTTTTTTTCTTCATGATCTTTGACAACTATATCTGGTCTATTTGCCTTAATTTCTCTATCTGTGTGTATTGGCATATCCCAGAGTATGGTTGCTTTCTCGTTTTCTGTGACCTTTTCTGGCGTGTGTTTATACCATCTTTTTTCTGTTGTTATTCCATAATGTTGGCATAGCTTCCAGTGTATATAGGTCCCAGCTCTGTCGTGTCTGTGAATATATTCCTTCTTAGCCAGGACTGGGCAGCCAGAGATAATATGATTTATTGTTTCTTGTCGATCTCCACATATTCTACAGTTACTTGTTATATTTCTTTTCATTATGTGTTTTTGGTAATTTCTGGTGGGGAGGCTTTGGTCTTGTGCAGCAATTAAAAATCCTTCAGTCTCTGCTTTGAGTCCTGAGCTTCTCAGCCATTGCTGGGATTTTTCTCTGTCTATTTCTTTCGCATTTAGTTTAGCCCAGTATTTACCATGTAGGGGCTTTTCTTGCCATCGTTTTATCATGGTCCGTTGCTGTTCTAGTTTTAGTTTGGATTTCATTTGTTTTATAGCTTTTGTTGTTTCTTCTTCTTCTTCTTCGTATTTGTTAGGTAGATTGATTATTATTATTATTATTATTATTATTATTATTATTATTATTATTATTATTATTATTATTATTATTACTACTATTATTCAGTAGTCTTATTTTTATCACGTGCTTTCACTGCACTACCGAGTGCAGCTCTGTGTGCCTTAGGTATGTGCTGTGTTTTGCTGTGATGCTCTTATTTTTACTGTATTGAAAGTATTTTACGTAAGATGTGTGCGGTACCTAGTAGTGCTATTTTCTGTATGTTATATATACTTGTAAGTTCTGGTGTTTTTGTTATATATTTCTCTGGATATTTTTTTATCATACCTAATGCGCCTACTGTGATAGGAACTGTTTCTACTTTTAGACTCCGTTTCCATCGTTGTTATTGTTGTTATGTTTTTCTGTTTTTGTACAAATTGACTCTAACTCTCACCTAGAGACCGCAAGAGACAACAAGTTAGAAGTTCAAGTTGTTGCTACGACTAGGGTGCCATATTTTTGGTTTTGCAAAAAGTATTGTTCTAGAGAATGTCTGAGAAAATATAAGAAAAGTAGAAGTTTGTTTTAAAAGTAATTTGATTATAAGATGATAGTGTGATGTTAAGATGCCAGTCGAAGGTTTTGGCTATTATGTACATTTAAAAGTATTTTGACACTGTTTATAGATTAAAATGTTTTGGGGATTACATAGACAATATTTTTTTTAGGATATGAGCAGTTTCCATGAGCACTATTTTGTGAATTTCTGCCATTTAGGGATTTCCTGGTATCTGAGATAGATAGCAATCAGCCCTTTGCTATCATTCCTAGGGCACCTGTGGCAACAAGTATTGTTTTAGTCTTGAGGGTCAACATTTTTCCAATTTCAATATCAAGACCTTTATACTTGCTCAGTTATTGTAGGTCTTGACAAATACATTTACGTTGATTAGGACAGTCATATTGATGAAGAGGCATGATTTTTATTTGAAATCCTTCAATATAATTAATGTCTGGCATCTATCCTTCTGTCAGTCTGAACAGTAAATTTCCAAAGGAGTGAGATGTAATAATTTTCAAGCACTGGAGGTGGTTTGTGTTCCCACCAGTTTTTATAATCAGGCAGGTCCATGTCTTCGCAAATTACCCAGTGAATATACAGTGCTGCTTTATCATACTTGTTAAGATACTCTGTAGACGCAAGAAGGCTGCACATGGAGACAACATGATCGATGGTTTGATTTTGTTGTTTACACACACGACATGTTGGGCTACTGCCGTTTTTTAAGATGTTGACTTATGAGCTTCTTGTAGATAGACATTAATCTTGGGTTGGTATGATAAACCCTTCTGATTTTAAGCCAGAAGACTCTAATTATTGATGAGTAAGGGCTTTGTCGACACCAACATTAGCTCTCTTTGAGTATTTGCCATTGAGAGGTTTTTCTTGCCATTTATCAGTAAGAATATCTAACGCAGCAATTTTAACAAGGGTTTTCATACGCTTAGCTTTTTCTGTGCTTGTTTCCAGTACGTCTAATTTTGGGATTTGTTGTATTTGGAATTCACTTAGATATTTTTTTGCTTGTTTTATTACTGAGTTCTGTTACGTTACTTTATTTTTATTTATCACAGGTTTTGTTGGAGCTCCTGGAGTCTTACATGCGTAGCGGGCTTGCTACTTGCAGCCTACGGTACTATGCCATCCATTCCTTTCAGCTTTCTAATACCTTCCTGGTTATTCTGGCCGTGCCAAGGATGCAAAACTTTTGTAACAGTTCTACTGGGAACTCTATTCCAATTTCCTTTATATTCCCCTTAATTGCCTTCTGATACTGCTCCCAAGGACCCAATAATAATTTTCACCTTCTTCATTTTCCATAGCCGGGTTATTTCGTACTTAAGAGAGTTGTATTTACCTATCTTTTCGCTTTCCTTCTTGACTATTCGTGGGTCAAAGAGGCATGCAACATCAAATATATAGCATCTTGTCCACCAACAATGGGTCCGGTTTGTTATGCTCTAGCACCTGTTCTGTTTGGCTTGAGAAATTCCAGAGGATTTTGCTAGTCTCCAACTCCGCCACTCTCTGCGACTTGTCCTCATACCACGTCTTGCCTCTCTCTCGCCCCCACTTTTCGCACACTTTCCAATGTAGCACTTTCGCTACTTCATCGTGTCGCCACAACTTGTAGTGGTTTGGGGTGAGTCTAGGGCACTCGTTCGGGATATGGGTAATGGTTTCATCCACTCTATCGCAGATGCGGCACAGCAGAGACACTTACTCAATCCTAAGGTTGATTCTCCAGTTCGTGGCCAAAGCTTGGTCTTGCGCTGCCAATATAGTGCTCTCGGTCTCTTTTTTTTACTGTTCCTTTCATCACCCAATCCCACCTATTTTTTCCAGCAATTTTGTTGTGGCTGCGTGGAATTAATTATGTGGTTCTATCTTGCGTAATTCTTCTTCGTGTCCTTTTTGTACTTCTTCCTTTGATTTTCCTTTTTTCTCTGCCTTCATTACTCCCTCGTTCCTAACCGTCACTAACAAGGTTTCCTAACTTTAAGTTATGTATCTCATTAAGCTCTCGAGTTCGATACGCATGCAGTCTTCTACACTTATCCGTCCCCTTACCTCCATTTGCTCTCTTCCTGTATAGGCGATCATTGTCCGCACGTGGATGATGGGCACCATGCATCGTTAGCTTTATTGACTTCCTGCCCATCTCCTTTAGTTCCTACTCTGTCCACTTTAGGATTCCAGCGCCATACCAAACTACTGCGACGGCGCGCGAGTTTATTGCCGAAATTATGTTTCTGGCATTTAGCTTTGAAGCTAATATTTTTCTCACACGCCGTAGGTACTCTCTTTTTGTCTTTTCCTTCATGTCATTCTGTTTGATTCCATCTACCTCAAGTATTCCTCGGTATTTATAGTTGGATTGAGGTTGAATTGGCTTCATCAGTTCACCACTTGGCAACCATATGCCTTCCGTTCTGAAAAGCTTTCCTCGTCTTATCACCATCGTAGCACATTTTGAGAGTCCAAACTCCATCTTAATATCACTGAGAAAATCCGCACAGACTGGACTGAGCTGTTTAGTTCTGCCTCCGGTTTTGTGTCAGGTTGTCCATGAATAGCAAGTGGTTCAGTTTTCCCTTACATCTTCCCAAATCATACCCACAACTTAGTTTTCTGTAGTATTTCACTCAAGGGGATGATTCCCAGCACGAAGATCAGTGGGGACACACTGACCCCCTGGAAGATACCTCTCTTGATTTTCACCTCTCCTAATATTTGATTCCCTGCTGTCAATTCCGTTTTCCAGCATCTCATGCTATTCCATTTAAGGTTTCTCATATTTTCTACTACTCCATACATTTCCAATGTTTTTACTATCCAGGAGTGTGGAATCATATCGTATGCTTTACTTTAGTCAACTCATGCCATGCTCAGGTTTGTGTGTCTTCTCTTGCATTTTCTGATAATTAGATTATCAATTAAGAGCTGATCCTTCTTCCCTGGCTCTTCTTTCGGCAGCCTTTCTATTCAGTAGGTAGCATCCCACTGTTTTTCAGGTATCTATACAGTTCACCGGGCAGCGCACCTGACATTAGTTTCCACATTAACAGAAGGCAAGTTATTGGTCTAAAGTTGGATGCAACATTTCTCTTTTCAAGATCCTTGGCACACAACAATGTATTTCCCTTTGTTATCCATCTGGATAGTGAGCCTTTCTGCAAACACTCATCTAGCTATTGCTCTATCATTTCATGGAGCCCTTTCAGCTTCTTCATTCAATAACTTTGGACCCCATCCGGTCCTGGGCTCTTCCAATTTGGGGATTTTTTAACTGCTTTTTCATAATTTCTGTAGTTATCTTTATCTTCTTGGCCTGCTATATTTCTTAACCTATATTGGATTTCATGCAGCCACTCTATTCTCTACAGATTGGTCCCAGATCTTTCTTCAGAATGCCTTGCTTTCCTCTGCATCTGGTATAATTGCTACATGTAAATACCCATCTAGTTCTTGAAATAGCGTCTTTTGATTTGCTTCAAACAATCTGTCGGCTCTTTACGTTCTGAGTCTAAATTCTACCTCTCATCCTTTCGGAGTCGGTGAAATAAAGTATAAGTCAAATACTGGGTTCAATATAATCAATTTATACTCTCCTCTCAAAATTACTCGCCTTGTGCCAAAATTTGAAGGAATTATTATTGGTGTTGTTGTAATTTTTAGTCCCAGGCAGCGGTGTAACTAGAATGTGTACCGTCAGAGGCAGCACTACAGTTTGCCGCCCCTCGGGCCCCCCACAAAAAATACATATTGCACAGTGAATATATCGACTGTTTCATTTAACAGTGAGTAGTGTCCGTCCCGACATGAAAACCACTATTACTCCACTCTAACTACGCTAATGGTCCCAGGCTGACCCTCAACGAACAATTGATGACTAAAGGTGCCACAGTCATTACCATTCCGTTTTTCTTTCCCAGATTACATTAGCCAGTGTCTTTGCTTATGATGATAGAATATGATTTGGAGGAAATTTCACTGCTATTTCAAGGAGGTTGAATGACCGTATAGGGTTTCCTTTATTGATCACCAGAGGTCAGCTACCCAGTGTATACTTAAAGCAGTGACAGACTATGCCACATAGGAGTTCAGTGCTAATGACTTGATGTGGTTTGCTGTCAATAAGTAAGGGCTTCAGTGTATTGCTTTGCTTATTATAGTATTAAACAGTCCTGAAGCGACCACATATTGTTTCTTATTGAGGCACAAGACCTGCCATTATAGGGGGAGGGGAAGTCGATTACATGGAGCACCAGTATTTGTCTGGTGCCTCATATAATTGACCCCAAAAGATGAAAGGCAAAGTAGATCTTGATGGGATTTGAACCCAGAATATAAAGAACTGGAATGGATGTCGCAAGACATTTCTTTCACTGCTATATCGATTCCATCAATTCATAGGCAGAAACGGTGGTAGTTTCCGACTAATTTAATTTTATCTATGTTTTAAATTAAAACTCTACAAAGGTAGGTGTGGCTTTTATCTCCTTGAGACCCGGACATAATACCTGTAATGTCATAGGTTCAATCTACCATACGACAGCAGGTCTAAAATTTACTTTCAGTCATCGTAGTGGCTCCGAGGCGGTTTTCATTTTAACTATTTCACTTTGAGTCATAACGTTAA
This sequence comes from Octopus bimaculoides, assembly GCF_046866305.1. Lineage (NCBI taxonomy): Eukaryota > Metazoa > Mollusca > Cephalopoda > Octopoda > Octopodidae > Octopus > Octopus bimaculoides. The sequence continues at coordinate 85,231,589 of NC_142935.1, forward strand.
TTCTGTGCTGCTGAAGAGCAAATTGAATTTCATTAAATTCGGAGTCAACAGAACCATCGGTCATTTATGGTCCTAAATATCTCATTACAAAAGTAAAGAAGACGATCATCTCTATTTATCATACTTGCGTGACATAAATAAACGATCTAATGATTGATGGATTGATTGACGAGGTGACGAACGGAAAGACACAAAACAAATCGAAGGTTCACAGATTTTTATATCGTGTCCCATAATATTAATGAGATAACTGTAAATAGAGAAAACAGTTCCAAGATAATTCTCTCACACCAGATCGAATTTCTTCCCAGAACAGCGTCTCATTTCTCAATATTTTTCACCATTTGTATGATCTTCAGCAATTCAATAAAGTTTGTTTGGGGTTCAAACCACCTTTGAGGCCATAATCGTATTAAATTAACTCATTTTGACTTTACCACTGACTCAAGAAAACAAATAATTGAAAGATGGGGATAAACAACATATTCGGCAATCATTC
>NC_142935.1:85234587-85264587 GCF_046866305.1 Octopus bimaculoides
AGGAGGATACATGTTTTATAACAATAGTCATTAATGACAACCCTATCTTTCGATACGGTGGTATTTGATATGGACAAGCATTATAGATACCTCGGAGGAAAAACTATGAATAAATATATCGTACTGCCTCTGTGCTAAGAATATAACATTTCCGTGATAAGTAGTGGCTATTGCTGGTCGGTAACTAAGATCTAAATATATAGGTGATTAGGATACCCCACGATCTTCTTATAAAATAGGCCAATCTTCAAACAAAAGGTCAAAACTGTATTTGGTCTATGGAATATTACGAACAGAGATCCGGTTCCGCAAGAACTTTTGGGAAATCAAGCTGACACTTGCACTGTGCTAGTTTGGAAAGGTGGCTTCGATCAAAGCCTTGGGGTTGACCAAACATTATACAGGCAATTTAATAGACAGGAACTACGCAGGAGCCGTTCATGTGCGTGAGTGTGTGATTACATGTATATACATGAATACATACATGTTAATATATATATATATTTATAACACGCACCCCCACTCCCAAGCATATATATATATATATATATATATATATATATATATATATATATATATATATATATATATATATATATATATATATATATATAACACATTGTGTGTGCGCGTGTGTGTGTGTGTGTGTGAGAGAGAGAGAGAGAGAGAGAGAGAGAGAGAGAGAGAGAGAGAGAGAGAGAGAGAGTGCTTGCATGCGTACACGTTTGCCGGCAACTGAAAATTCGTTCGAGCTGCGTGTCTTTTCTCACATAAAACCAACCACCAACCATAATATTCAGTTTTAATGAAACATATTTATTTCCATATTGAGGTAAGGAAGGTTACCTGCTGAAGGCTGTGATGCTTAATGTCAGTAGCATTAGTGCATAATGTATGAGAATGTATGTTTGACGATAGAAAATGTAAGTTTTCATGCTTGGTGAGGTTGTCGAAGTGACATGGCAGACGACGATAACATCTACGAGTCGACAAAACATGCTGCCAGGAATTGAACTTACAACTTTATCATCATGAGCTAAATATACCTAACCACTAAGCCAAGTACCTTCACAAAAGAATACACACACACACGCACGCACATGCACACACACACGTGCACACACACACACACACACATATATAAAAGAGAGAGAATGAGATGAGCAAAGAAGAAGAGGAGGAGGAGGAGGAGAAGAAGAAGAAGAAGAAGAAGAAGAAGAAGAAGAAGAAGAAGAAGAAGAAGAAGAAGAAGAAGAAGAAGAAGAAGAAGAAGAAGAAGAAGAAGAAGAAGAAGAAGAAGAATCGGGAAGTGCGTACTTTAAACTTGTTACACAAAAAGTACGAAAAACTACACGTGCAAAACAATTTGACAACAGAAATGAACGGACCGGCGTGGAGGCGCAATGGCCCAGTAGTTACGGCAGCGGACTCGTGGTCATAGGATCGCAGTTTCGATTCCCAGACCGGGCGTTGTGAGTGTTTATTGAGCGAAAACACCTAAAGCTCCACGAGGCTCCGGCAGGGGATGGTGACGAACCCTGCTGTACTCTTTCACCACAACTTTCTCTCACTCTTTCTTCCTGTTTCTGTTGTGCCTGTAATTCAAAGGGTCAGCCTTGTCACACTGTGTCACGCTGAATATCCCCGAGAACTACGTTAAGGGTACACGTGTCTGTGGAGTACTCAGCCACTTGCACGTTAATTTCACGAGCAGGCTGTTCCGTTGATCGGATCAACTGGAACCCTCGACGTCGTAAGCGACGGAGTGCCAACAACTACCCAAAGAACAAAAACTCAACAACATATACATATAAAATATAGAAGAAAAATAACCTAATTAAAGACCTGGATAGAGTAATGGATCCTAATAAACTAGCTAACATACGAAGATATATTCTCAAAGCAAAAAAAAAATATCAGAAATAGAAATAGAAAAAATACATCTGGGAAATGTAGATAGTAGCCACACAACAATACTAAATAATATAAACACTGAGATAGTAAAACACGAGGACAAGCGTGGCATTTCCAGCAACAGCGAAGTAGACAGGGGACAACAGATCCAGACCGTAGAGATGTATAATAGTGTACAAAAAGCACCAATCCAGAAGACCTCAGACAAACATATGAATGAAAAGGAAGGCAAAACAAATCTAAAGCCTGGGAATAACGAAGGGAAACCTAATAATTACGATACTATGAAAATGAGAATAACCAAAGAACTGAAAACCACAGATCTTAGAATGGACCACAGATTATACCTCCCAAAAATCAAAATAGACAATAAAACAACATCAATTATAAATAGCATAAACTTGGCCGTCACGGAACTAATAGCCACAGAAACAAATGGCAATATCACTGAGATAAATGACATAATATATGCAGCAGCCACTGCAGCCACAAAAGAAGCAGGATACTCCCTCAAACCCACCCAAACAGGAGTTCCACCGCCCAAACAAACCCTGTGGCTAAATAATATCAAAAAAAAAATTTTTAAGAGGAAAGATCTGTCGATTCTTAACGAAATTAGTAGATAATCAACACTACTAAGTAACAAGAAGAAAACAAAAATACTGTACAAATACAACATAACAGAAAAAGATTTACCTGAGGTAAAAGAAAAGCTAAAGCAAGATATCCTTGCCAAAGCACAAAGGATCCGCCGGTATGAGAAACGCCAAAATTTCTTTGAACAAAACAACCAGTTCAACTACAACCCCAAAAAATTCTACCAAGAACTTGGTAAAAATAAAATAGACATTACTGCAGCACCAACAGCAGAAGAAGTGGAAGAATTTTGGAAAGAAATATGGTCGGTAAAGGAACAACCTCAGAAAAGGACTATTAAACCAACGAACTTAGCACCTGAGCAACTCTGGACCCCTATAACAACCGAAGAGATCACCCAGGCACTACAAAGACTAAGCAACTGGAAGGCACCTGGACACAACAAGATCCCCAACTTCTGGTTAAAATATCTAACAGGGATATACAAAAAGCTGGCTGAAAACTTTAACGACATACTAGCAGAGCCAGAGACAATGCCTGAATGGCTCACGAAACAGCAAAACCACAAAACTACAGACCTGTAACCTGTCTCCCTACAATCTAAAAAGCCTTTATTTCAATAATATTGCAGAGATTGAGTAAGCACCTGGAAGAAAACAACCTGTTTCCAGAAGAGCAGAAGGGATGCTGCAAGGGCTGATACGGCTATAAAGATCAATTAATGAGCAATAAAGCCATAACTGAAGACAGCCGCATAAAGAAGAAAGGCCTCAGTATGGCCTGGATCGACTACCCCACACGTGGATCCTCGAAACACTAGCCATAAACAAGGTATCACAAATAATTATAAAATACATAAGACACTCTATGAATAAATGACAGACAGTGCTACAGCTCCAAACAAAAGAGGGACTCGTGAAAACGAAAGCCATCCCCATTAGAAGAGGAATATTCCAGGGAGACACGCTCTCTCCACTCCTGTTCTGCTTGGCACTCACACCTTTATCTGACATGCTAAATAGAACTGGATGCGGGTGTAAATGTTACGGCAAAAGAATCAGCTACTTTTTATATATGCATGACCTAAAACTATACGCTTCAGATAATAAACAGCTGGAAACACTACTACAGACAGTACATGGATTTACCAAAGAAATAGATATGAAATTTGGATTAGAAAAATGTCCCAAAGCAACCCTGAAAAGAGGAAAACTAGTTAAGAGTAGCAACATCACACTACATAAAGCCAATGAAATAAGAGAATTAGACCAAAGCCAGAGATACAAATATTTACGAATCAATGAACTAGATAGAATATAACACACACAAATGAAAGATAAAATAAAGAAAAATACTATAGACTAGTTAGATCAATACTGAAAACAGAGCTCAATGCTAAAAACAAGATAATAGGTATTAACACTTTAGCCGTCCCAGTTATAAGTTATAGCTACAATATCCTTAACTGAACACTAAATGAACTAACGAAAATAGACAGGAAAACAAGAAAAACAATGACAGGATCTAGGATGCACCACCCAAAATCTGACATAGAAAGACTATATATATACAACGTACAGAAGGTGGTAGAGGCTTTATATAGCTGGAAAACTATTATAAAATAACCACCACAGGACAGCAAAAATACCTACTTCAGAAGCAAGGAAAACTAATACAAATAGCCACAAAACACGAACAAAACAAAAAAACTGTTTTCAGTATTTAAGAAAGCTGACAAATACAAACAAGAAATCATACTACCTAACAAATATCAAGGAGAAGAAGAAACAACAAAAGCTATAAAACAAATAAAATCCAGACTAAAACTAGAACAGCAACGGACCATGATAAAACGATGGCAAGAAAAGCCCCTACATGGTAAATACTGGGCTAAACTAAATGCAAAAGAAATACGCAGAGAAAAACCCCAGCAATGGTTGAGAAGCTCAGGACTCAAAGCAGAGACTGAAGGAGTTTTAATTGCTGCACAAGACCAAAGCCTCCCCACCATAAAATTAACAAAAACATATAATGAAAGGAAATATAACAAGTAACTGTGGAATATGTGACGATGGACAAGAAACAATAAATCATATTATCTCTGGCTACCCAGTCTTGGCTAAGAAGGAATATATTCACAGACACGACAGAGCTGGGACCTACATACACTGGAAGCTATGCCAACACTATGCAATAACAACAAAAAAGATGGTATAGGCACACACCAGAAAAGGTCACAGAAAACGAGAAAGTAACCATACTCTGGGATATGCCGATACACGCAGATAGAGAAATTAAGGCCAATAGGCCAGATATAGTTGTCAGAGATCACGAAGAAAAAAAATGCTTTCTAATTAATGTTTCAATACCAGCAGATGACAACGTTTCTCTAAAAGAAATGGAAAAACTTTCAAAATGCAAAAACCTGGAAATAGAGGTTACTCGAATGTGGAGTCTAAAAACAGAAACAATTCCTATCATAGTAGGCGCCTTGGGTATGATAAAAAACATTCAGACAAATACATAACAAAAACACCAGGACTTACAAATATATATAACATACAGAAAACTGCACTACTGGGCACTGCACACAGCCTACGCAAAACACTTTCAATACAGTAACCATAAGAGCATCACAGCATCACAGCATCACATTGCCTCACACAGACTTGGATGTTGCGACTTTTGGAAAATCTATAATAGTGTTTTCAATCCTGATAAGTCTCTTGTGCTCCCACTATTTGATGGTCTCAAATGTTCTAGATGCCTAGAGAAAGCTGACCTCTTTGCTCGTATTTTTTTCTTTTCCTTTTGTTATTAACTGTACCCTTGTTGCTTCGGATGCACCTCTTCCTGGGTTTCTTTCTCATACAGAGCAGATTCTTGATAATGCAGTCATAATTCCTAACTTAGTTCCTAAGGTGATCTCTCAGCTTGATCAGTCTAAAAAATTTGACCCTGACAACATTCTTGTGATTGTCTTGACACTACGTGCTCCTGAAATGTCTAAGTCCTATTTTCTGTTGTTGTGCTTCCACGAATAAGGAGGAAGTCTTTCTATGGTCATAGCTTTTTTCCGCTCAAACTGCCAAACTTTGGAACTCTCTACCATCTCATTGTTTTTTACCTTATTATGATCCAAACTCTTTCAAATCTAAAGTAAATTCACTCCTTTCATTTTAATTTCTCTTTTATCATAAGTCTAATACAAAGTAGTTTCTCGCTTTGTTTGAGACTGTCAAATAAAAAGTCAGAAATGTAGTGTATCAGAGGAAGTAGTAAATTATTGGTCACCAATAGTGCATAAAATAAGCAAAAATAAATAAATAAGGATTGCAATTTTCAAAATATAATTCACCGAAAATGGAATCTTTTGCAGTTTTCGATAATCTATTGCAGTGTCAGATAAATTATATATCTAATCTTGAGAAATTCCATTCTATTTTATTTTAAAACTACAATGAATTTACGAGCGGAAGCATTATATATGTTATGGAAATTTCTTTTGGCCCTGATATGTGTCTCCTCAAAACATTGTTTGTTATCTTTTAATTACAAACCAGCAAAATCCTGTTAGAAGCTACCGGTTTTGAATAATGTCAGAGTATAAGCTAAAAGTTATCTCTAAGATTATCTCTATTAGATCTACGTGTATTTTTTATTAATGCCATTGAGCGCTTTACTTCATTTGACGAAGTTGCAGAGATAAAAGTCACATTCTATCTTATGTGGTTGGTTTTGCAGGACTAGAAGCATTTGAAAGTCAAGAAATACCGGTAGTATAGCCTCTTATCAATATTATTAAACAGTTGGTCAGTTGATGTCAGAAAGCTAACAGTTTGTCGACCAATTAGCTTCCCCAGTATTTTAACACTTTCGCTTACTAACACTCTTCTACATTTAATATGCAGTACCAACAAGGCAGTGAGCAAGCAAGATGCTTAGCGGCATTTCGTCCGTCTTTAAGTTCTGAGTTCAAATTCCACCGAGGTCGACTTTGCTTTTCATCCTTTTATCGACTCCGAAAGTATATTGATGGATATCAACATCCTTTCGGGGTCGATAAAATAAGAAGCAGTTCAGCACTGAGGTCAATGTAATTAGCTTACCCACATCCCCGAAATTGCTAGCCTTGTGCCAAAATTTGAAAGCAGTATACAGAACAAACATACCTCAACTTACATCGTTTCGAGTTACTTCTTTTTCGAATTTACGTCGTTTTTTTTTTTTTTTTTTTTTGTTTTGTTTTAAGAAATTTATAGAAAATATAAATCTCAACATTAATCGATTTACTCGACTTTATGACGATTTCGCTGAACATATTCAAAAGCATAAGAATTTTAAAAACGAACACGTAAAAGCCAACGCTAACGTGAAAAATGAAATGAAATACATATGAAAATATGGACAAACTATTTATTAAAACAGATATAAGCTAATAATTTTTTTTAATATTTTTTCGTGTTACGTCGTTTTTCGAATTAAGTTGCTTGCGTAGGAACTTATTACCGACGTTAGTTGACGTAAGCCTGTATACGTATGTTCCAATCTATTTTATCTTCTTATCTTCTTTTTTCAACATCATTCGTTCCTCAACAAAAACAACCAATTACATTTGGTATAATCTTCACGCTGTTATTTTTCCCACTCATTATGACAATAATCTGTATCTAGTTTGGCTAATTATTCTCTAACTAGACTTATTTGTCATATAATAAGTCACTTCGAAAACATACTTCTGCCAACACGAATAATATCAGGAAACAGAGCGCGCATACAATAATAATTATAGCTTAACTTTTATCAAATTTCTTGGTGTTTATACAAAATAATGAAATGAATATTAATTTTCCAAAAGAAAAGGTATCTATTACTGTAAAATGAAATTAACACAAATTTCTCTTTTGTATATCTATTTACAATAGATATATGTTATTATTTTTCTAAATGTTATCAAAACATTCACAATCTACTCCATCGAAAACCTACCTCTGTAAAATTTGAACGCTTCCCATAACTGTGTCATTTACTCCCTTACCTCCTCATCATCATCATCCCACGGCATTGTGGTAAATAAAGAGATTATGACTTTACCTTTCATCCCTTTCGGGGTCGATTAAATAAGTACCAGTTGAGCACTGGAGCCGGCCGAGATCTACTTTGCCTTTCATCCTTTCGAGGTCGATAAATCAAGTACTAGTGAAACACTGGGGTCGATATAATCAATTAGTCTCCTCCCTTAAATTTTCAGGCCTTTTGCTTTTAGTAGAGAGGACTATTATTGTTATCATTGTTATTATTGTTATTATTATTATCTTCTCTTTATCACAGGTTTTGTTGGAGCTCCTGGAGTCTTACATGCGTAGCAAGCTTGCTACCTGCAGCCTACAGTACCATGCTACCTGTTTTCAGTTATCTAATACTTTCTTGATTATTCTGGCCGTGCCAAGGAGCAAATCTTTTGTAATAGTTCTACTGGGCACTCTATTGCAATTTCCTTTATATTCCTCTTGATGCCTTCTGATACTGTTCCAAAGGACCCGACAATAATTGGCACTATCTTCACCTTCCTTCTTCGTTTTCCATAGCCGGGCTATTTCGTACTTAAAAGGGTTGTTGTTATCTATGTTTTCGCCTTCCTTCTTGGCTATTCGTGGGTCAAAGGGGCGTGCAACATATTTCACAGTCACACACATCTCGCACTTCAGTGTATATGCCATACAGAGGTTTTAGTACCCACCTATCAATCAATTGTTCAAACGCATTTTGCTTTGCTATTGATTTCATCTTCTTTGCAACTACAGTTGTTCAACTTGGGTATTATGCATAAACTCGCTTGAACATTTTTTATTCTCCTTCATAAGAGGATAAAGCTTCTTGCGTTAGACGTTTCATGATATTTTGCCAGTCCAATAGCGGTGGTTTTGTAGGAGATTTCAAATTGGATCAAGCCACGACCCCCTTGAGCTCTGAGTAGGTAAAGACAATCTGTGTCTGCCTTTGAACGGTGCATCTTATTGCAAGTCACCAGCTTACGGATTTTCCTGTCAATCTTCCTTATTTCGCTCATATTCCAGTTCAACACATTGTAAATAACAACCCGAACTGCTAAGGAATTTATAGCTAACACCTTGCATAACTCTAATACCCCTTACAAGTGAACTTAACAGAACAGGGTATAGATATAAAATTGGCGACAAGAAAATAAGTCATCTATTTTATATGGATGACTTAAAACTCTATGGCAAAGACGATAATGAGCTTGAAGGACTACAACGTATTGTGAAAGCATTCAGTGATGACATCGGGATGGAATTTGGTCTTGATAAATGTGCCGAGGCCACTTTCCAGAAAGGGAAGTTGAAGACTTCACATTCGGTAGTGTTGGATGTTGACACAGTCATAAAAGAACTCGGGCAGGAACAAATTTACAAATACCCCAGAATAAATGAGGGCTCTGACATTCATTGGTTTATCTAGTGTGATGTTGCTACTCTTAACTAGTTTTCCTCTTTTCAGGGTTGCTTTGGCACATTTTTCTAATCCGAATTTCATATCTATTTACTTGGTAAATCCATGTACTGTCTGTAGTAGTGTTTCCAGCTCTTTATCATTTCTAGCGTATAATTTAAGGTCATCCATATATAAAAGGTAGCTGACTGTTTTGCCGTAACATTTGTATCCGCATCCAGTTCTATTTAGCAATTCAGTTAAAGGTGTGAGTGCCAGGCAGAACAGGAGTGGAGAGAGCGTGTCTCCCTGGAATATTATTATTATTATTATTATTATTATTATTATTATTATTATTATTATTATTATTATTATTATTATTATTATTATTATCATACTGTAGTCTTCTTTTTGTTACACTACCAAGCGCAGCTCTTTGTGCTTTGGGTATGTGCTGTGGTTTGTTTTGGTGCTGTTATTTTCATTATATTGAAAGTGCTTTACGTAGAATGTGTGCGGTGCCTAGTAGTGCTATTTTCTGGATGTTATATATTATTTCACTATTATTATTGAGTCTCGTACTGTGAATAGGTTATTTTGATTTTCCCTTCAAAATATGTTTTATTCAAGAATTACCAAATAAATTTATCTTTGTTTCGCTTTTAGAAAGAACAATAGTTGCCTAAAGAGAAGTTGTCCTCGATACCTGGGGGTGTCAACTAAAATAGAAAGTTTGTTTCACTAAATTTAATGTACACATTATATTTCACATCCAAAATGGCTACTACGTATAATTATTCCACTCGACACAATGCTACAATGGCTAAATAAACAAAATATAATCAAAACGTATAATTAAACGAGCAGAGGAAGAAACAAATGAAACAGTATAGTAAACAATTAATAAAAGAAAATATCCCAAATACTCAAATAAGTTGTTTGGAAGATAGCTATTACAACTGCAGCAAAATTAACTGTAGTAACTCTTACATGGTTCCAAATATTGCCGTCCGTTCAGAAAACAGCAGCGTGAAAATCAACCTTCCTTTAATACGAAATGAACAAATATAATTGTTGGTCCTATGATACTTAGAAGCAAAGTCTTAACAGCATTTCTTTGTCACAGGAAATAAACTAGGAGAAAGCGAAGAACAAAATGATTATGAAAAGCTTAAGTGGATTAGATTTTCTCTCACTTCAAGTAAAACAATACGTCACTAAGACATATCAGGAGAAATGATCTCATTTGAGAAAGGCAAAAGCAATGGCACTATTTGCTGTACCTTTAAAACTAAAAACACAGTCAAAATACCGGTTGAAATTATCAGACATATTTCTGACTGTACATTTGTACCCCTGTGCATGGGTCAAATAAATACGAGAGTCACAATAAGGCACAATGGATACGATGCAGATCCATGGTTAGTAGTGACTTTTGTGTTGTAGTATATGAGAGTGATGGAAGTAGGTTTAATGACAGGTGACCTGTGATCAGGGAGCGTCAAAATGGACTTTCAAGTCCTAATGACACACCAAAGGCCACAGAGTAGTTCTGGAACTGTTCCCTGAAGACATGCATGAAAGCAAAGAGTATGTCATTGATGATACAGAGTAGAAAACTTGGTTGTTATATTTACTGAAAATACACATTAAAGAAGAATACCATGAAGAACTGGGAAGATTAAGCAAAAAAAACTGCAAATGGGCGTGCGAGAGTAAAAGGGTAATTAACCTGGGCTTTGCTGAGGCCACGAGTGGGGAGGGGAATTCTCGTGTTCAATCAAAGGAAGAGTTAGAGACGGCCCTGCTAGATGCATTGAAATTTTTATCGAGAAAGAAAGATCGTATGGCGTTGTATGTGTGCTATCTTTAAAGCAGAAGACGAAGTAAAGCACAAGCCCAAACTGTCTGAAATACATCTAACTATTCAATGGTGCATTCTCAGATTTATAGTGAGATACTTATTTCAAAACTCTCCCTTAGCATTATTACAAATTAGTGCCCGTCCAGTGTTTTTTGAAGCATTCTCAGACACTAAAGTCTGGCGACGGGCCTGAATCTATCCATACACTAGTTCCACAATATTTGGGAACAAGCAGTTCAAAGGTCCTCATCAGAGACGTCAGTGACGTTGTCAACCTCTGGTTCCACGTGTTCCTTGTCACTTTTGTGGAACAATTTGTATAACAGATGGTCATTGCCGACATAACTTAAGGATATGGGGCAGGAGGTGATCATCATGGATATACAAGACTTCATGGCCCCGCAAGACCATAAAAACAATATTAAATTTGTAAAGAAGTTGCTAAGAGAAAGACCTTAAAACTCAGAATCCGGCGCAGAAAAACAAGTTGCTACACACGCAGCAATAAAATCCATTTGAAGGTTTCCTGTTCAGAAAACTTAAAAGAATGAAAACAACAAAAAGTATATATAATGGAGGTTGATGATTCAACGGTGGCACGGTGGCGGGGGCGCACAATTCAAGAGTCGCCACAAAATTGCCTCGTTTTCGTTGCCAGGAGTGAATTAAGTGAAAAAGAACTCTACTCCGAGTCACAATCGGTGGAAAAAATGTGAATCATCCCATCCACACCAACAACAAAAACTAAACTTGAAAGCTCCCTCTTACAGCCAAGGCTGGCACTAGGGAATGCGGGACCCAATTAAAGAATTATCAGTGGGGCCCTCTACTCTATAAAAGCTGAAGATTGGTATTTTATTTTTCGTGTATACGCCAGTCCCAGCCAAAAAGCGTTGAGGGCTTGAGGGTCCACCATTAGCCACAATTATCTACTCAAAATTCATCATAGCGTCCTCCGCTTAAGCGTGTTCGCGGGGATCTCTCTTGGCATGGGACCCAATTTGAGCAAATCTCTTCAATTGGCTCAAAACCGGTCTCCTCCATGAATAAAATTAAATTCACAGACCTTCGCAGGATTAGCAAAGACTTATTAAACACATGAAACACACTAGTAATTCCCTGACAAAGTACGGATCGGGAATGAAATGGGACTTTAAAACTATTATAAAGGGGACGGGATATTGGTACAAACTCCCGACTGACATGACAAAGCATAATAAATAATTCAGAGGAGTGGACCCTCACCTATCCGCCGTAAACCATGAGTTTGGCACTCTCTGCGAGACACTCTTGAACAACTGAGGAAGGAAGTTGAAAAAGGTGCTTAATCAGGAGTGTGAGTTTAAATTGGTACTCCAGCATGGCCGAAGTCTAATGACTGAAACAAGTTAAAGATTAAAGCTATACGCTGTTTTTATCTTTTATTTGTTTCAGTCATTTGACTGCGGCCATACTGGGATACCGCCTTGCAGAATTTTAGTCCAGCAAATCTACCCCAGTATTTATTTTTTAAAGCTTGGTACTTATTTTATCGGTATCTTTTGCCGAACTGCAAGTAACATAGACATAAACACACCAGAACCAGTTGTCAAGAGGTGGTGGGAACAAACACACACACACACACACACGACACGCTTCTTTCAGTCTACCAAATCCACTCACAAAGCTTTGAGAGGTCCGAAACTATAGCAGAAGACAATTATCCAAGGTGCCACGCAGTGGGTCTGAACCCAAAACCAAGTGGGTGGGAAGCAAACTTCGTACCACATAGCCAGGCTTGCGTGGTCTAATTATTCTATCTAATTACGCTTTTTAAATTTATTGTGTAATTAATTGTGTTTGTCAAATAAATTTTGAATTTGTTCAATAATACGTGTATAACATCTTTCACCCCTTCCCTTGACTTAGTGCAACTTATCTGTCCCACACCACATGTCGTTGTAATACCCCTATTCAAAGTGTTTGTACTTTATTGTATCTCTTCGAGTACTTTGACAGAATTGTTAGAACGCATCTCTTCGGGTTCCTTACGTTCTGAGTTCAAACGCTGCCGAGGTCAGCTCTGCCTTTTATCTTTACGAGGCTCGATAAAATAAGCCCCAGATCAGCTGGCCCCTTCCCTCAAATTTGCTGGCCTTGTACCAAAAGCAGAAATGATTATTATCATTATTATTATTATTACCATTATTACATGTTTTAAGGCGGCGAGCTGGTAGAATTGCTAGCACTCCGGACGAAATGCTTAACGGTATTTCGCCCGTCGCTACGTTCTGCGTTCTAATTCCGCCGAGGTCGACTTCACTTTTCATCCTTTTCGGGTCGATAAATTAAATACCAGTTGAGTACTGGGATCGATGTAATCGACTATCCCCCTCCTCCAAATTTCAGACCATGTGCCTATAATAGAAAGGATTATTATAATATGCTTGGCTTTTGCTTTGTATTTGTACGAGTTGACTCCAACTTTCACCCAGAGACCGCTAGAGACAAGTTGCTGTTATGATTAGGGTGCCATATATTTAGATTTTCACAAAGTATTGTTCTAGAGAATGTCTGTGAAAACATAAGAAAATTATGAGTTTGTTCTAAAAGTATAAGATGATAGTGTGATGTTAAGATGACAGTAAAAAGTGTTGGCTATTTTGTACATTTAAAAGTATTTTGATATTGTTTATAGATTAAACTGTTTGCGGGATTACGTAGACAATATTTTTTCTTAGAATATGAGCAGTTTCCATGAGTATGATGATACATTTATACACACACGTATCATCATCAACATCATCATTATTATTATTATTGATAGCGTTGTAAGGCGGCGAGCTGTTAAAATCGTTAGCACATCAGACAAAATGCTTAGCGCGGCATTTCTTCTGGTTCTTTACGTTCTGAGCTCAAATTCCAGGGAGGTCGACTTTGCCTTTCATCATTACGTGATCAATAAAATAAGTACCATTTGAGCTGTGGGGTCGATGTAATCGACTAACCCCCTTTCCCAAATTTTCAAGCCTTGTGCCTATAACAGAAAGATCATTATTTGATGATTTCAGAAAGTATGTCACTGAGTTCCTTTTAGATTAATTAGTTCACAAAACTGTGCAAGGTGGAACTTTTTCTCTCTTTCTAAAGTATAGTAGTAGTAGTAGTAGTAGTAGTAGTAGTAGTAGTAGCAGCAGCAGCAGCAGCAAGAAGAAGAAGAAGAAGAGCAACAACAACAACGAATTGCCAGAAGAGATAAGATAAGAAGTTTTCGTTATCGCTTTGTAGAAGATTATTAAAAGACCTTTCATTGCCCTTTTCTGTTTGTGGGAGAAGAGTGCAAATTGGTTTCTCTGTCTTTAGATGACTCACGGGTAAAGAAACATCTTCATAAGTTCTTTAGTATCTATGGCTTTTAACAGCAACAAAATTGTCTGGAACAAAAGAAAATTAGTGCAAAATAGAAATGCTTGCGGTGGTCATCTGTAATTAAATAGCAACAATCTCACAAACACTAATAGCTGCAACAGAAGTAATAGCAACTACGAAAACATCAGCTGTAAGTGTAACAAGCGAACAATAATAATTTTCATAGCTGCTACAAAAACGGCAGCAGTGGCAGCAGAAGTAAAATTAATAACAACGTTTACTGCTACAAATGTATGAGCAATAACTGTTATAATGATAGAAGCTCATTCACTCAAGCTTTACAAACGTGAACAACGACAGTTACGAAATCCATGTATTAACTCTACCGCCATCTGGTTGACATTGATGTTGTGGAAACGAGGGTAAAAGGATTATCTCTACTAACAGTTGGTTGAGGGACACGTGGAAACAGAGACTACAGGATTAATTCTACCAGCGTCTGGTTGGTAGATATGTTGTGGAAAGGAGCTTAAAGAGATTAATTCTGCTGACATATGGTTGGCACAGATATTGTAGAAAATTAGAGCTCAAAACCACAACAGAAGGAAGGGGTATATACTGAAGCTGGGAAAGCAAGGTTCAATTTGATAAAGCGTACTCAGCAATTACAGTCTTGTATTCCATTAATAAGTGTGTAAGGAACGACCGTGCGAACTCATAAAAGGAGATATGGTGACGAATGGAAAAACAGAGGGCTCCTTTTATTTAAACGTGTCACACGGTCAAACACACAATTGTATATCAAATGATGATATACAAAATATGTTATGCGACGATAACATAGATGACCAGTAATGAAAGACTACAACCGTATAAGATGAATAACAGAGATATTTATTGTAGCGTTAAAGATGTATGTCTGTGTGAGAGTGTGAAATGCGACATATAAGAACATAATCAAAGACAGACTGTCGTACAAAGAAAAGTGTGTATGTGAGTGATACATGTATGTGTATGTGAAATATTACAGCAGATAGAAAGAGTCAATAACACGTGAGCAATTATACCAGTTCTTTAGTACACTATAGGAAAAGTTCTGTATGTGAAGTGAGTTGGCTGAGTGTGGCAGAGCTGATCACTAGTTGTGATGTCGTGGCATCGATGCCGGGCCGTGATTCTTGTTATACAGATGTTCGTCGTTCGTCGTTTGGCAGAGCTTATCACTAGTTGTGTTTTGGTTTCGATGCCAGGGCCTTGAGGACAGACGTTTATCGCAGGCTGAGATCTCTTGTCTGTTTATTATCGTGGTAAAGCTAAGTCACCTAACAGAATCGAAGAGAGAGATGTGTGCCGCGGAGGTTTGGTTTGGTGTACATAGTAAGTCGTGTTGACGCTGGTGGTGTAGAGGCTGCTTGGTAGTAATCGTGTTGGTCATGACGATGATGCTGGATAGTAGTCGTAGACTCTTGTTGCTGATGTGGCGACGGCGGAGGTCATCGTGGCTGGACGAAGCTACTGAAGTGGTCGCTGGCTGCTGCTGCTGTCGTGTGGTACACGGAACAGATCTCAAAGAGAAACTGGACCGAGACGAATTGTTGGGTATGAGTTGATCTATTTAAGGCGTTAAGGGGGGCTCCAAGATGGGAGTAGAAAAACACTATCACGTGACCCTATTAAGGGCTGTGATTGGTCAGTTTGCGTTCTGGCAGGAACGGTTCGAAGAAGTTGCCGATTCGAATAATAATCAGTCACGTGATGACAAGGAATGGGTTCTCTACTACGCTCGCATTTATTTATATTTAAATGAGAAGATTGTATGTAATGGCGATAGTAGTTTGTATCTAATGGCGGGAGGTAGTTTCACTACAAGTGTATAAATTTTAATACCCATTTCAATTTTATACACACACACACACGCACACACATAAATGTGGAATTCCGGCATGATCTTTAATACGGTGGTTAAAATAATCTAGAAAATTAAAAATATATAAATAGATTTAGGTATGGCTGTGTGGTTAGGATGTTCACTTCGTAACTACACAGTTTCAGGAACATTATCCTTTGTGCATCACCTACAACAAATATCCTCTAACATATTCTTGTGTCGAACAAAACTTTCGGAGTAAAATTTGGTCGGCGAAAACTATGTGAAAAACAGCGGAGTACTTTATTTATTATTGGAAAGTAGACAAGCCATCGCCCAGTTTAATACCACCATCGAACCTGCTGGTGCCTTTAGAGAAGTTCACTATAATGTTGGCATATGGTCCAGGTCTCCGGTTTGAGGAGAATTTCTTTCTTTCAACCCTTTCACTTATGGAGACCTTGAAAAGTCAGAAGAACTGTCTTTTCTTCTCTGAATCATTAAACGAAACAACTTTTTTCAAATTCTCGTTTAAAAAAATCACTTTTTCATTAAATCCTGAGTTGTGAAATATACAGTCATGTAATGTAAATAAATGTTAAAATGTTGGATATGCTACAGAATAGTCTCTTACTCTCTAATTGAAACATAAGGCCAGCAATTTTTCAGGGAAGGGGGCTAGTTGACACCATCGGTCTCCAGTATTTAATTTGTATTTCACTTTACCGACCTCAGAGTGGTGGAAGGGAAAGTTGACTTCAGTGGGATTCGGACCCAAGAACTTAAAGAGCTGGGACGAATTCCGCAAAATATTTGTTCGAGAGTTCCAACGACTCTGCCATCAGTCTCTCTCAGACTTCATAAACTAAAAAAAAAAAAATGAACAGTTTCAAATTAAATTTTTTTTAAATTAGTTACAAACATTTTGTTACATTAGAATATCAGAAAGAAGTTAGTTGCCATTTAACTGGAAAAGTAGATGCTGAAACAAAAATAAATGGGAATAGATGTAACCTCTCTACGACTCAAAAGAGCATCCTTCATGAAACCTTCGGGATTCCGATAAGTTCCTATACACAAGGATGTAAAACGATGACACTTCGGTAAATGTTTATTAAAATACTGAAACTTGTTTTTTCACCAAACTAGACAACCCCGGCTTAATTTGACTGCCTGCACTCATTTATTTACGCGCAGAATACACACATACGAATTCAAGGATATAACTGTACATGTCCAAGTTTATGTAATTGATTATCAGACAATAATACATCCAGTAACTTTCTTGATTTCCTTTCTCCTGTTGTTTGTCTTGTTTCATCAAGTATTATTTATTTACTTTATTCAGGCCTTGTACCTAAGGTATGGTAAATAGGGGTGAAAACTCCCTTTGATCATAAATGACCATGGAATTGCACCCAAAAAGTTACCCTCCAAGGCACAAGTCTGGTCAAAGCTGTTTGTGGGAGACCAGCAGTCACCCATGCATACCAATCTTCCCTCCCTGTGCCAACAATGACGGGAAAGGCAAAGGCCGATACAGCTTGACACTAGTGATGTCGCAATTCACTTCTACAGCTAAGTGGACTGAAACAACGTGAAATAAAGTGTCTTGCTCAAAAACACAACACAGCCCAGTCCGGAAATCAAACTCGAAACTTGACGATTGTAAGCCCGATGCTCAAACCACTGAGTATCGATTTCTCTATTTTGATTTATTTTCTTAGTTTTAACTTTTTATTTGTTAGCTTCTAAATTTATCTAATTTAAATAATTAATAGAGGGAAGTAATTTATCTGTTTCTGTTGAGTGAATATTTGCCTGTATATATGTAAACGAACATAAATATGTATGTATATAAAAATGATAGAGACGGAAAATGGAATATGCGACAAACTTTATTGCTCACAACGATCGATTCGACACATTCTGCATCGATCCCTAGCGGGTGCAATACTGTACTACTGATTGTGATGCATCCCTCAGAGCAGAAGTGTCTCATCAGATGATGTTATAAGGGATATCTCGTTAAATAAGTCCGGTTTCGCCCGGTTTTAATATAGCTTGTTGTTAATAACTCAACGGCTTAAACCTACTGTTACTAACAGCATGCTGTATTAAAACCGAGCGAAACAAGGTTTATTTAACGAGATACCACTTGTAACATCACCTGACGAGACAGTTCTGCTCTGAGGGAAGCACCACAACCAGTTATACTGTACCCCAGCCGCGAGGGATCGATCCAGGATGGATCGAAACGATCGTTGTAAGCAATAAATTTTCTCATATATTCCATTTTCCGTCTCTATCATTTGTTATATATACTCAACGAACACTGAGGAATTCCTGATGTAGATCCAGTGACAATTGTGTAAAAATCGTGGATGACGTCAGGTAGTAATTGACAGTGAACGTGCTTCATCGGATAACTACTCGGAACATACCCAATACGTAAATAATTACTTATATATGCATGTGTATATGTTCATATATGCGTATGTACGTGTGTGAATGTTGTCGGATATTTGTGCAAACCTTATGAATGAAAGTAGGTGGAGAGGACTGTAGGAAAACCTGGTCGAATGCATTGTAAGTTTAATTCAAATGGCCAAAACGGGTCAGTTACAGTAACACTGATTCTGTTTGAGTATTTCCTAAGTGTCTGCACAGTACTCATCTAGGAATAAATAATGTGATCAATGTATCGCACTGTCTGTCAGTTTCAACTTGTGATTCCTCAGCCCATATATTTTAGGAGCATCTAACTATATTTGCGTAATCTTGAGTGAATACGGAGGGTGAGGAATGAAACAGATGTTAGTGATTGATTAGGGGCAACAGTTTTTAAGATTATTGCGGGTGAAGAATTGTTTGATGTGAGGAGAAAGGTAGAGGTGTATGTTGTATATGTGGTTGCATAAACAGGTGATTGTCTAGGTTTTGAGACGAGAATCGCTGAGCCATGTGAAGCGCGGAGATATTATTGATGAGTGAATGCTTGGATAACCAATAGAAGTACTCGAGTAAGGAGATCAAATGGCGGGTAATGAGCTTTTGATACATATTGGG
Source organism: Octopus bimaculoides (assembly GCF_046866305.1). NCBI lineage: Eukaryota > Metazoa > Mollusca > Cephalopoda > Octopoda > Octopodidae > Octopus > Octopus bimaculoides. The sequence continues at coordinate 85,253,697 of NC_142935.1, forward strand.
TGGCGGTGGTGTGGATGAACGCCAAATTGTCAACTCTAATTAATTTAGAAGATGGTTAAATATGAATAGACATATGAATATATAAACAGACATGAATATATGAACAGACGGATAAATAAATATGACAAGATATATGAATATCTATAAAGACGAAAATATGGCTATTTGTAAATATGTAAATATAACTAGAAATAACTGTGGAAAGTGGTTCCGGCGGGATTAATTATTAATTGATTGAGGGTAGTAGTGCGAGGTTTTTGTGAGTGGGCATGTCGTTGGGGGTAGAGGTGTGTATTTGTTAAATTGGGGCGTGATGCGAAAGACAAAGCGTGATTGTAGATTGAGAATAACAAAACTGTAATGTGATAACTTGTATTTGAAATATACACATATACATATATGATCATAATCACCAAAAGCATACACTCATATACAGTTTACAAATAAACATGCACGCACACACATGCACGCACGCACGCACACACACACACACATACAAAAATATATCTCAGCCCCAAAAAAATCCAGTGAAATCCGTGAAGGTAGAGTCAGTAGATCCAGTGGTAATCCGGGTGGAGTGCTGGTATGTGGATGAGGAGAGGTGCTGAAAGTTCGGGAAGTGGTTCAGATATGCAAATCCAAAGAGAAGGAAGTTCAGTCAGAAGCAAACTGGAGAGAACCACGTGAGCATATGATATATAGTTAAAATTTAAAGAAAAACAAAAGTTGAAGACAGGTTTATGAACAACAAGCAAATGTATTAGTTTGACGCTCAGGAAAAGTGAAAAAGTCTTGTACGTTTCGAGCTTATGCTCTTCAACAGAAGGGAATAAGAGAAAATAAAAGAGAGAATGAAAAAAACCTGTAGATTTCAAACTGATACACTTGTTGTTCATACATCTGTCTTCGTCTTTTGTTTTTCTATAGAAAACTTCGCCCATATATATATCCACTTCAACCTGTTCCACTGTCTGTTGTCCTTTTGTTTCCAATCCTTAAGGATTTCTGTCTTACCGTTACCCATACTTTCGTCTTCGTCTAGCCCTAAGGCTATATCTTGTTTGTCTATTATTTCGTTTTTGTCCTTCGTCCGTCAACGAACGGACTCGGCTTGAATTAAATTTATTCATTTTCGTCTGTTCACTTCTGTATTGCTTTTTTATCCATTTATTGTCTGTCCGTTCTCGTTCTGTTATGTTTCGGTCCCATTTCCAGGCAGTTCGTGCCGGTCGCTACCAGAAGGGAATCGATATTATTGATAACGGCACGAAATTGCATTTTGACCCTCTGGCCGATAACTGATGAGGAGTTGGAGATCTTCTGTGTCTGTTTTCCGCTCGTCAGTGCATTTATTATATGCTTTTCGACTTGCTACTCTGTGTCTGTTTTCCGTTCGTTTGTACATTTACGATGCGTATATATATATATATATATATATATATATATATATATATATATATATATATATATATATATTAGGTTGATTCACATGAAATGTATTTTAAATAGGCTTCTTATGAGTCTTATGAAGCCTATTTAAAATATATTTCATGTGAGACAACCTAAATGGATTTTTAATGAGTTTTTATGTGTGTGCTTGTGTTTACTCCTAACTCTTGTTCTTTCTAGACAATACTATTACTCAAAATTGTTGCCCACAACTCTTATGAGACAATGTTGACAATACAGAGATTGTGAGACTAACGATGAAGAGTTGAACGAAAATAGTGTTGAAAAATACGACCAGATTGACATACGACCAGATCGACTTACGCCTTGTCAGTCGGAACGGAATTCGGTCGTAAGTCAAGAAGAAATGTGTGTGTGTGTGTGTGTGTTATATATGTATATATGTATGTATGTATGTATGTATGTATGCATGTATGTATGAGTATCTATTTACTTTTAAGATATTTCTCTGTGTGTGAAAAAAAATTATATACTTAGAAGAAGAAAAATGGAATTTAAAAATCCTTCCAGATATCAATAAAACACTCAGCAAAGAATTTGGTTACAAATGTTCAACAATTTAGACACCAGTAAATGTGAGCAGAAAACGTATGTATGTATGTATGTATTATGTATATATGTATTGCATCGATTACGCGATTGTTCGCTCGTTTCGCTCGGTTGGAAAATTTTGAAGCGTAGTGAAATAAAAGCTGTCTGACTTTCCAACAATATGTACTTGTCTTTATGTCAGTCAATCAACGATAAAATAACCGAAACAGTGAAATCGAGAGACGTTGCTTGTGTAGTGTTGTGGTGGAATGTTTTTAGCAAACAATGGAGAATTTATGCGGAGGTTTATGGCTTCTAAATATTTTGCTTTATAATGGTTTGGTTTTTACGATCCGAGTTTACACTATGATCTGAGTTTACTTTTGTTACAATGGCATCAAATTGTTTTTTTTTTCTTTTTTTTTTTTTTTTGAAACGTATTTTCGACGTGGGCTTTATGGGCACAAATTATAACCAACTGGGGATACGTAATCCTTCCTAAATGTTGATCTGGATGTAGATTTAATGAAGCGGATTATGATCAATCGGAGATTTAAACGTCATATATTATTTATGAGATTTCAACGTAATATTTCTTTCTTTCGTTTTTGTTTTTTTTTTATGCCAAAAGGGAGTTTAGAATATTTATAAAATCACATCTAAATTCAAAAATAAATTAAAATAAAAATTTCATGATGTAAAAAGTTTAAAAAAAAAACACTAAATTTCAAATCTGGAAAAGGTTTACGAGAGTGGGGAGTATTCAAATGTAATAATTTAGCATTAAATTTATAAAATATGGATTACTTAAGGATTTAAAACTTCGAAAAATGTGAATAATTTATACTATATAGTGGGCGGGTGTAGATGTTTATAGCGAAAGTTGAAGTTAATGGGGTAATTTGTAGAAAGTTAAAACTGTAAATGAAAGAAGCCGGAGTTGAATGAAAACTATGAAAACGAAAAAAAAAGAAATAAAAAGGCGAAAAATATAAGTTATTAGCAGGTGTTTTCAAGTTATACACACACACACACACACACACATACACACACACATGCATAGACACGTACATACAAACCTACTATATTCCACGATTTATGAAGTGCACAAGCTCGTAAGGTTATCTCAGTTTTGACAGGCTCTCTTTTGAAAGAAGTTAAAATCCCTGAAATATAGGTGTGTACAATTATATTTAACACATTCGTGTACACTCAGACGCGGAAAGACTTTCGCTGCGGAAACTGTTTCGGGAGAGAAATTCTTTTTATAGTTACTGTGTGTGGAAAGCACTCCACTGGGAAGACACGTATTTCCCCGTCGTTGTTTCATCAATCATGGATATCAGATCTATCGTTCACGACTAAGAACTGCCGTTCCTATATTTAAACAGTAGATAATCAATTTTCTGAGGTGTACAAAAACTTTCCCAAGCTGGAATTAAAACTAAAAGTGCACTAAACAGATTGAAATACAGTAGGCTGTGAATGATAAACTTCGTGTCTGTAAATGATAAAGCGAAACGATGCTGAAACACGTATCCTACAACACGGTGACGTCGCTCATCGCCCAGTGTTTTTTTTTTGTTTTGTTTTTGGTGGGGGCGAGGGTTACATATATTGTGTATAGGGAGGATTTCTCTCCCCGGCCAATTTTCTCAGCGAAGGTCTTTCTATGCTTGAGTGTAAACAAGCGCGTTAATCATAGCTTCCCAAAGTGGGCGATTTCAACTTACAGGTGGGCGATAGGCGAATTTCTAGAAAATGGTGGGCGATTTGAGATTTTGGCGGGCGATATGAACATTTTGTGGGTGACAATGAATTTTTAGAAATTAAGTCTGCATTTACTGATATCTAGGCATGCCTAGAATAAGGATGCACTTTTATCGATTTGACTATTCGCATGAGACTTCAGTTTGTATTAAAAAAGCGGACTTGTTCATCGATCGAATATTTTTGTCGCAGTCATTGAGATGGTTGTCATGCGTGCTAGAAATAGCAGCCAAATAGGCGTGGGCCTTAAATCACACTCCACTACAATTTTTTTTTTTTTTTTGGCATAATCGTATGAAGTCCTGCGTGTAGAATTCAAATTCGCAAAAATTCCCTGAAAACTCCGAAAAATAAAAGTTATGAGGGGTTATATGTGGTGCATAATTCTGTGGTTTCATATTAAAACACAAGTGCTATTTTCAGGATGTTGACAAAATGTGCAGTCACGTACATAATGAAAGCTTTGAAATCGTGTTTCTTGACTTGGTGAAAATGATCAAACTTTAAACCTCTATAACTTTTTTAAAACATTTTTCTTGTAAAAGTTGAATAACTCCAGCCATTTAGCTTGGAAAGGAACATTAATGTGCCAAATTTTAAAATTTTCGATAAACTTTAATTTTTGAAATGCTGGCAGCCAAACGAACTAGATCCGAATTTGCTCCAGTAAAGACGTATCATTTGACTACTCTATCGACTTCTTCTCTTTGGGAATACCATACTACCTTTCTGATGTGCCTTCTTTGCCATCATACATTGACCAACGAAGCAGTGAAACCTTCACGCTTGAAGTATCACTTTGATGCCAAAGCATTCTGAGAAGGACAAGCCGTCATCATACTTTTTGCAACTGAGCTCCTCTTTCAAAAAGTAAGAACAAACATTCAACACGCTACTCCAGGAAACTAGTAAAGAGGAGAATGACGGGTTGATTCCACCGTACAACATTGCATTGCTTGTTGCTAAGTCTGGGAGGTTTCACACAAATGGAGAAACATTACTTCGCTCAGTTATCGAAGAGATTTTATCAGCTGTTATGCACGAAAAACCCGATAACATTATGAAGAAATTCCCGCTTAGTAATAACACAATTTCTCGAAGCATCGATAAAATGACCAACGATATCAAACATCAGCTCTTTAATATTCTCCAGCGTTCTGAATTTTCTATATAAATGGATGAGTCAACTCAGCGAAGACCTTCAGCTTTGTGAGGAAATGCTGTTCACAGAAATTGCCGCTTGATTCAAGAGGTGCAATTTTTCACACTCTCAAGTTTTTCCTTTTTGAACCTAATATCCCACTCAGTAATATTCTTGCCTGTACGTCTGATGGAGCCCCTTCGATGATAGGCAGATACAGAGGTTTTTCATCTCTCCTAAAGCGTGAATTTTCCCACCAGATACGAACTGTTCATTGCTTGGCACAACGGCAGCATTTAGTGGCAAAAAATATGAACGGTAGGTTGAATGATGCACTACAGTTAGTTATCAAGACTGAACAAATTGAAGTCCAGTCCCTTGTCTGATCGAATTTTCCATCAACTCTGTCTGAGAAATGATGAGGACCATGCTGAACTCTTATACCCTGCCGAAGTGCAGTGGCTGTCAAAAGGAAACTGTGTTTTACGCTTTGTTGAACTGTTTTATATAATCATATCTTTCTTTGAAGATACTCCACTATCCACTTCATTGATGGCTGCAAGATGCGATGTCTTTTTTCTTTGTGATATATCCACAAAATGAAATGATTTGAATAAGTTATTACAAGGAAACAGAAAAACTCCCGTTAATTGTAAATCACTTATCACTACTTTCATTTCGAAATTGGTGTTGTATAAGACTAACATTTCAAAACGTCAATTCCATCAATTCCCACAACTTGATTTTTGAAAGATGAATTAATTGATGAGGATTTAACTACATATCGCAACTATTTACAAACATTGCACAATAACATGGCGGGGCGATTTCAAGATGTTATTGCGCTGAATATTCCAAATTGTTATAGCAATCTGTTTCAGGTCGATGCAGTCGATTGCGAGAATAACGCTCAGGAGGAATTGATAGAATTAGAAAATGACAATGACGCCACAATGCGATATCGCCGTAATGGCAAAGAAGGTTTGTGGTACCATCAGAGTATATTGAATTTCTACCCCAGTCTGTGGAAACACCTGAAATTACTTTTGCTTGCCTACCCTATCTCATACCTGGTTGAATTTGCTTTTAACTATGTTGTAACTTTACTTTCCCATAAAAGAATTGGACTGGATATGACGCAACGAGAAAGTTGACAAGTTTGAAACCGAATGTATCTGCACTAGATGCATCGCACCAGACACTTGGTTCTCATTAAAAAGTTTTATTAATTTCCTTTATAATACAATCATTAATTATTTTTGCATCGGTAGTTCTGATCAATAGTTCATTTGGGGAAAATGAAAATCAGTGTAAAAGAAAGCACAAGTTTCCAAAAGTTAATCTGTCTGAAAAATATAGAGCTAACGTTAGAATTTTATTCACACTAATGGCAAAACTAAACCCACAATAAAGGATTTGTAAATAACCACATATTTAGTACAAACGGCACTAACAGGGCAACGAGTCTATGATATAGTGTGTGTGTGTCAAATGATACGGGGGGGGGGGCTAGGGGAATTTGGGGGAGGGGTTGCATCAGGTATTTTTTTTACACAGGTGGGCGATGGTGCATTTTTTGGCTGATAGGTGAGCGATATTGTAATTTGGCACGAAAAGTTAGGGAAACACTGGCAGCCACCTATATTTCAACCAACGCTGCCTAGTTCACTTTTAGTAAATCAAAACCTTTGTTTTCGTCTCTCATTCTTGGCTTTCCTTACTATACAGATCCCTATGTATTTAGATCCTTATTTTCCGTTTAGAAAACCTTTTAAATCTTTCGTTACTATAATTCTAGCTAAAATACATTCGCTATGTTTTTACATTAAATTTTAAAATAAACATATAAAGTTTAACTGTTTTCATACATATAAAAAAAAAAACATATAGCTTATTATTTGCTGATGATGCTAGAAGGCCCACCCCCTCCATCCCCACCCCACCTTCATCTTATAATACTCTATGTATTCTTTTTATCATTATAGTCTCACTATGGTCTTTGGAAGTAACTGGAAAGGAAACACAGAGACAAAGCTGTTATACGGACGCGCTGCATACACATTACAGGTGAATATGGATGTGTGCGCGTGTGTGTGTGAGCTGTGTGTATTAATACGTGCATTTATAGATACATACGTGTGCGTGCGGGTGCACGCGTGTGTACGTTCTCTTCCACTTTTTAATTTAGAATAAATTTTGACCGGCCACCTGCTTGGTAGCAAGGTTGTGAAGGAAACCATCTTGTTTTGTTCACCCTCTTTTAAATCTTTAGAATGTTTTGATGATTTTTATAGTCCCGGATATCCTGATCGTTTGTAGCATATGAGTTAAGGATTTGCATTCTCGCCCTCAAACCCAAGTTCAGCCGTATTTTGTCCCAGGCGGGTTGGTATGTGTTCTATTGCTCCAATAATAATAGGTATGAAACTAAAAGTATATTTTGAGTACTAGATTTTCAAAATTTCGGATCCTTCTGATTTGGCGGGCGCCACTTTATCCAACGTAAAAGTCCTTCTCACTTCCTGAGCGTCAAACTAATACATCTGTTTGTTGCTTACACACCCGTCTTCGTCTTTTGTTGTTTTTTTTGTAAATTCTCACTATATATATATATATATATGTATATATATACGACAGGCTTCTTTCAGTTTCCGTCTACCAAATCCACTCACAAGGCTTTGGTAGGCCTGAGGCTATAGTAGAAGACACTTGCCCACGGTGCCACGCAGTGGGACTGAACCCGGAATCATGTGGTTGGTAAGCAAGCTATTTACCACACAGCCACTCCTGCGCCAAAAAAGGGTAAGATCATTATTTAAAATACTGATAATATCAAGTGGCCAGTATGGTATAATTATTAATTATTATTAAAATTATGATTAAGGGTATCTAAGAGATACCACCATGCTAGAGACAGCAGTCAAAACTTAACTCCAAAACCAAATTTTGACATGGGAGAGGAAGATGGGTCACTCCCCAGCAGTGTATAAATGATACATACATATCTACAAATGTAATTGATCATATCAAAAGCTTGGCATGGTGTACTGACAAGTTTATGACACCTTACTTTGAAGGCTACCTCCATGTAATTCAAGAACAAGAGATCTCCACTAAGTACCTACAGCATAAAAAGCAGAAAAGGGCAGAACGTTGACAGATAACAAACGTAGGCTGTGCAAGACCACGACTGAAGGTATCAACCACATTATTGTCAACTGTGAAAGAATGTCTTTCAAATATTATCTTCCCATGAAGCATGATGCAGTGGCCAGAATGATCTGGAACAGAATAACCATAGAGAAAACACCTACAGACGAAGCTGACTATATTGAGACGGACGGATCAAAAGAATATTGGTGGAAGTTAAAAATTAAAACAGCCACCAAGTTAAAACACAACTCGTCAGATATCGTTGTGTGGTATCACAAGGAGTAGATATGTTCTGTTGTGGAAATCAGTTGCTTTATGGACACCAATGTGGTTAGAAAAATACAAGAAAATGTATATCTATGGACCATTAATAATATACCGTTATTTATATATATATATATATATATATATATATATATATATATATATATATATATATATGTGTGTGTGTGTGTGTGTGTGTGTGTGTGTGGAGAATGGTGCAACAAATACATGAAGAAGCAATTTGTTGCTCCATTCTCCACATAAATATAATTATAAACTACGGTTTAAACAATAAATTACCTGCCTCTGGATGCCCTCTAACCAAGACGGTACCCGCACACGTGATTCCCAGGAGTGCCTCCGGATTTAAACATCCCCTGGTTGCTTAGATGCTTCAGACTACCCATGAAGGATTGAGGCAAGCCTATCATTTACCTATATATATATATATATATATATGTAACGATATATTATTAATGGTCCATAAATATACTTTCCCTTGTATTTTTCTAACCACATATATATATGTATGTATGTATGTATGTATGTATATATATATATGTATGTTTACCCCCCCCCCAAAAAAAAACATCGCTTGACAACTGATGCTGGTGTGTTTACATACCTGTAACTTAGCGGTTCGGCAAAAGAGACCCAAGAGAATAAGTACTAGGCTTACAAAGTCCTGGAATCGATTTGTTTGACTAAAGGCGGTGCTCCAGCATGGCTTCAGTCAAATCACTGAAACGAATAATAAAAGAATAAGAAAAAAACTATATATATATATATATACATATATAACTATATATATATATATATATATATATATATATATATATATATATATACATATATAACTATATATATATATATATATATATATATATATATATATATATATATATACATATATAACTATATATATATATATATATATATATATATATATATATACATATATAACTATATATATATATATATATATATATATATATATATATATATATAGGTTCAAAAAAAGGAAAAAGACAAAAAACAATAACAAAAAACAACAACGTGAGGACGTGATACAGATAGTGTTACTAGACGCTCGGGAAAGGAAAGAGAGAAAGTATGACGTTTCGAGCGGTGCTCTTCGTCGGAAACAAGGAAAGTTCAAAGAAGGGAAAAACGGAGGAAGAAAAAATCGCCACCGATGTCCACGAGGTTACATTGTGGAAGGACAGGAAGAGGAAGTGGTGGAGGAAAAGTTCTTTCTAAGACAGGAGAGTGAAAAAGGGAGGTAAATATGTGTGCGTGTGTGTGTGTAATAACAGAACGTGTGTGTGCGTATATATGTGTGTCTGTGTGTGTGCGTGATTTGGCTGTTTATCTATTAGTGTGTGACGTAGTGGAAGGAATTAGTAGCAGGAATGGTTTCGGAGTGGTTGTGGAATGGTCAGTAGAAAGTAGGCAGGCAGTTTTTGAGTATGTGTGTGTGCGTGTGTGGGTGTGATTTCCTAGCAGTGTGTGCCTGTATTTTTTGTGTGCGTGTGTGTATGTGTATATACATGTGTGTGTACGTGTGTGTGTATATGCGTGCGGTTTGCTCTGTGGATCGCACGTGGGTTATTTCGTGTGTGTGTGTATTTTGTGCGTGTGTGTATGTTTTTGTGCGTGCGTGTGTGTTTGTATGTGTGTGTATATGTGCGTTATTGTGTACGTGTTTGTGTGCGTGCGTTTGCTTCTGTATATATATATATATATATATATATATATAATACAAAGAATATATATGCATGTATACACACATATATGTACATACTTACGTCTACATGTGTATATAGATGCATATCAGGGTACAGGACGTTAGAAAAATGAACTACAGACAACGGAACGAACACATAGGAAAACAGATAGCCACTTGCAATTATTCCTTCATCAGCTGCCTTTATTCTAACTAGGCGTTTCGAAGATATATATATATATATATATATATATATATATATATATAAACATCATCATCATTGTCGTTTAACGTCCGCTTTCCATGCTAGCATGGGTTGGACGATTTGACTGAGGACTGGAGAAATCAGATGGCTACACCAGGCTCCAATCTGGTTTGGCAGAGTTTCTACAGCTGAATGCCCTTCCTAACGCCAACCACTCAGAGAGTGTAGCGGGTGCTTTTTACGTGCCACCGGCACGAAGTCCAGTCAGATGGTACTGGCAACGATCTCGCTCGAAAGTCCTTACACATGCCGCGGGCACAAGTGCCAGAAAGGCAACGCTGAGCACAGGTGCCATCACAATTTCGCTTTCGCTTGCCCCAATAAGTCTTCGCAAGCTGAGTTTCGTGTCCAATGAGGGAGACGACGCTGGCCAGACGTCAAATTTCGATTTCGATTTCACTTGCTTCAACAGGTCTTCGCAAGTGGAGTTTAGTGTCCAATGAAGGAAGGAAGGTACGCATGAGTGGACTGGCTGAGGCCTTAGATTTAGGTCTCATTTGGCTTGCCGGGTCTTCTCACGCACAGCATATTTCCAATTGGCAGAGTTTCTACAGCTGGATGCCCTTCCTAA
>NC_142935.1:85269587-85294587 GCF_046866305.1 Octopus bimaculoides
GTTCAATCTGAGCTTAAATGTTTTGGGTTTATTAAAAGATTAAGAAGTTTGTGAGACATCAAACATCCAGAATTAGATCTAAGTGTAAATCATAACTGAACAAGCAAGACATATAATGAAATGAAAACTAATATACATAGTGGAATCATTGCACAGCAAAAATAGCAAAAATACATCTGATAACAGCAACATCGATGTCAATAGTAAAGTTAGACTCTGGACAGTAGTAGAAATCAACTTGTTTCTCCCACTGTAGACATTCAGAGAACATCCAATAACAACAATAACCCAATCACTCTTAACAGCAATGTACAGTCACAAAGAAATAGGCAACCTGCTAGAAAACAAAAGCTGCCAGAAGATAACTTTCTCAAAAAAAAAAAAAGAAAAAAAAAACATGGAAATATCAAAACCTTTTTAATTCTCTAAAAGTGGTGGGGAAAGATATGCTACAGCAGGTTCAAAACATTGACTTAAAAATGAACATTAAAAAATGCCTCCAAATTAGAACTGGAGCTAATAAATGAAACAGCAAGAAGCTGTCTAATGACTATCATATTTGAACCCACATACAAGTCTATAAATCTTTCAATATATATATCAGTAATAACATTGCTAGCCTACAGCAAGGAGTTGGAGCTGTGTGACAAAGACAAAAGTAAACATTCAGAGCCTGGCTGGACTCACAACTTGAAAAATAAAATTTGTTTCTTAATAAAACTATCTAACAGATTATCATAATTATCAACTGTGACATGATCAACAAATTCTCAAAACATCAAGAACAGTTAAAAAAAAACTTGGGAAAGCAGTTCAGAGACTCAAAAACCAAAGCCTTAGATTCCAAACTCCACCAGCTTGAAATAAGAGATAACTATGACAGCAGAGAAATTAAAATATAAGTCCGCTGATTATAAATGAAAAATTCTGAATAAATTATTTTCTAGAGGTCCCAAATCAGTCTATCACAGCTTCAATAGAAATAAAGTAACAGTAAAAAAAAACATCCCATCAACAGAACAAGTAGAAAGTTACTGGAGATCAATTTGGGGTTCAAATGAAAACGCTAACTAAATAGATGAGTTGCAGTAGGTATACTGCAAATATGTTAAAATCTCTATGAAATCAACAGCTTGAAACAGTCCTGAAAAAAATATCGAAGAGGAAATCCCTAGGCTCAGATCTTATTATAGGATATCAGTTAAAAAATATCTCAACTTTTGTTGGCAAGATTTAATAAAATCGTTTAAGAAGAGCATCAACAGCTCTGGAAATGTGCTGTGCGTGAGAAGACCCGGCAAGCCAAGTAAGATCGTTGCCAGTGCCCCTGGACTGGCTCTTGTGCGGGTGGCACATAAAAGATACCATTTCAAGCGTGGCCGTTTTCGTGCAGGTGACACGTAAAAGCACCCACTACACTCTCTGAGTGGTTGGCGTTAGGAAGGGCATCCAGCTGTAGAAACTCTGCCAAATTAGATTGGAGCCTGGTGTTGCCATCCGGTTTCACCAGTCCTCAGTCAAATCGTCCAACCCATGCTAGCATGGAAAGCGGACGTTAAACGATGATGATGATGATGATGATGATGGCTGTCAACAGCCATCTCATACCCCAAAATAACCAAACCCCCAAAACTAGAAATTTCTGTCCAATAGCCTGTGCAAACACTCTGTATGCAATATACATTGACTGTTATTGTACCACTAACAATAGTGTAACTTCAGAGAAAAAAGGAAGTGTGGAGGTGTGTTGAGCACCTTCCAGTTAACAAGATGATACATGAGAAAGCAATAAAGAATTGCAGGACCCTAGTTATGGTATGGCTGAACTACCAAAAGGCCCTTGAAAGTATACCACATGAATATCAGTATTACTTTTTGTATTCTTACTGAGCCTACTGTCATACCTAACCACAAAACAGAACAGATACTAGGAATGTATCTAACATCTCTCATCTTTTCTTTGTTGATGATCTGAAGCTGTATGGGCCAAGTATTAACCACATCAAAAAGCAACTAAATCTCATGACCCAGTTCTCTAAAGATATTGGATTAAAATTTGGTGAGACCAAATGTGTTTTTGGTGGTAAAATATGGCAAAGTTGTGCACTCAAAAAAGAAAACAGTTGCAGACAAAGTTGACTATACTGAAACCAATGGGCCAAAAGAATATTGATGGAACTTAAAAATTAAAACGGCCACCAAGTTAAAACACAACTGACCAGTTATTGTTGTGTGGGATCACAAGGAAAAGCTATGTTCTGTTGTAGAAATCAGCTGCCCTCTGAATACCAATGTGATTATAAAAATAGAAGAGAAAGAGAACATTTATTGACCATTGACAAGGAGTTTGCAAATCCAGTACTCAAAACACACTTTCAGTTCTACACTTCTTATTGGAGCAATAGAATATGTACCAGCCCACCTGGAGTAAAGTATAGCTAAACTTGGGTTCTTGGGGAGAGAATGCAACTTCTTAATTCATGCACTACAAATGATCCCAATATCTAAGACTATAAAAATCTGGGACTATAAAAATCTGGAAGACCTTCCTTATGAAGAAAACAAGATGCTACCAAGCAGGCGGTTGGTCAAAATTAACTCTCAATTAAAGGGAGAAAGACAACATACATATACAATGGGCATCTTTCAGCCTCTGGCAACCAAATCCACTCACAAAACCCTATTTAGCAAGGGGATACAGTATAGGACATTTTCACAAGGTTCCACAGAGTGGGACCTAACCCAAAACCATATAGTTAGAAAGCAAACTTCTCAACCACAGAGCCACAACTGTACCTTTCAGGGAACTTATCGCAAAAAAAGAAAAATACAAGTTAAGTGCAGATCAAAACCATGTAAAATCAAAGGTATGTAAGTTGTTTTTGTTCTTAGTGTCAGTGGTAATTTTTTTAAATTGTTCTTCTTTTTTAATGGCTTAATCATAGCAGGAAGGGAAATAACCATATCCCACTGTCAGTGATAATCATGATGATGATGGTGATAGCGACAATGATATGTACATATATACTTTGCAGATATAAACTCTGCTGTTTCACATTTATTTTTTTTCTTTCAACTTTTCTCTATAGAAAGGTTTTGTTCAAAATATTCAATTTTCCACTCCTCACAGCAAGTTCACTGTATGCTTTTTATCAATTTTTACTACATAATATAAGTCTTGCCAACACAAACCAAAACCAGCTTCTTTGGAGTCTGTTTGAGCACACACACACACACACATACACACACACACACACACACACACACACATGTAGTTGAAATTTGTTGAAAAACAAAAGACGAAGACAGGTGTATGAACCACAAACAAGTGTATTAGTTTGACACTTGGGAAAATGAGAAATATTTTACACTTCAAGCCTATGCCCTTCAACAGAAAGGAATAAGAGAAAATAAACACAGAGAGAATGAAAAATCTTGTAGATTAAGACAGTTAAGGCTAGTCTATGGGGTTACCCTGGGTTCTGCATCTGTAAAGTATCTAGCTTTGCAGTATTTCTTCAGGTCCTAATGACCGGTATACAACTCCCCATCATCATCATCATCATTATCATCATTTTATACTTTCTTTGAAATACAGTTACTATGAAATTTTGTTGAAATATTTTAATTTTAACACTTTAACCTTTTGGCATTTAAACTGGCCATATCCGACTCTTCCGGGTTTTTTTTTGGTTTTTTTGTTTTTTTTTTGTCCAAACTGGCCATATCCGACTCTTCTGGGTTTTTTTTTGGTTTTTTTGTTTTTTTTTTTGTCCAAACTGGCCAGCTCCATCCTTACACACCTACCCTTTCTGGTATAGAAATAAACAACCCAATCGTTGAAATCTCAAAGCTAAGAGATAATGCATGATTAATTCAAAACAATGTGAATAAATAAGCAGGAGTGGCTGTGTGGTAAGTAGCTTGCTTACCGATCACATGGTTCCAGGTTCAGTCTCACTGTGTGGCACCTTGGGCAAGTGTCTTCTACTATTTCCTCAGACCGACCAAAGCCTTGTGAGTGGATTTGGTAGACGGAAATTGAAAGAAGCCCGTCGTATATATGTATATATATGTGAGTTTGTGTGTCTGTCTTTGTCCCCCCCCCCCCCAACATCGCTTGACAACCGATGCTGGTGTGTTTACATCCCCATAACTTAGCGGTTCAGCAAAAGAGACCGATAGAATAAGTACTAGGCTTACAAAGAATAAGTCCTGGGGTCGATTGTCTCGACTAAAGGTGGTGCTCCAGCATGGCCGCAGTCACATGACTGAAACAAGTAAAAGAGTAATTACATTTGACAGAATAACCAGAGGGCTAAAGGGTTAAATTAGGAAGTTTGTATCATAGGACCAAGTGCAGCCTTAGGCAGGTTGGTTTCAAAAGGGTTATACAAGACTACAATGACTTTAAGAGAGGATGTAAGCACTAAACGTTTCTAGTCACTTATACCATCCTGCTATCAAGAGCAATCAACATTCACAACCTCTTTCAGATGTCCATAAACAGAGAGTGTCCATTGTATACTAAGAAACATTCTCTGACAGATATCTATAATGAAAACACACAGCAAAATAGTAAAATAAATTGAGATTCCTTGTTTTTTCTTTTTTCTGTTTTTCCCGTTTTACATATCCTTTAAGTCTTTTGAATTTATTTCCTCTCCATCTATCTATCTATCTATCCACCTATATGTATGTATGTATATACACTTACACACATGTGTATATATGTGCATGAGTGTATATATAGATATATATACATTCAAGATATATATATAAATTAACAGAATGAGATAAAAAATCCAAGGCTGTGAATAGTTTTCAGAACATTTATAAATAAAAGGTCTTACAGCTGTTTCTGGGATATTTTATATATATCCCTTCATCAGAGATGGTGCGAGAAAATAGTTATTATAGAGAAGATATGAAATACAGAGTGAGGTAGGGGAATGAAAATAGATGTGAGATACGTAAGGATATTGTATCTGCAGTTCCATTATTTAAGCAGAATGGTGTATATATAAGTTTCCTGTACCTTGAGTCTTGTAAATGGTGTTATTCAATCAAGGGTTTTACACCATTCTGAAAACAATTCACAGCCTCAGATTTTTTTATCTCGTTCTGTTAAATTTTATATATATACATGCTAATACATGACCTACGTTGGACTCCTCAATCATATCATTATCGAACCTAGAGCTTAACTATAGTCTGTCCAGCATTACCTGACACCTTTGGGTTTTCTTGACACGAATACCTCTCATACCCTATATATATATATATATATATATATATGTGTGTGTGTGTGTGTGTGTGTGTGTGTGTGTGTGTGTGTGTGTGTGTGTGTGTGTGTGTATACACGGGGAGTAAGGTATTTGAGCACATACCTTTTTTTGGATCAATGCTGCATTTTTTGCTAACTCTGTATAATCTTTGTTTCAGAAAATTATAATGGCAAACCCTCAGTTTACTCAAGAAATGAAGAAGTATGCTGTTATTGTGTTATTGTGATTATAAAGGCCGAGTATAGCGATTTTAAAATATCTTGATTTTTAAAAGTTGCCAGATCTTTCATCTACAAAGTTTGCAAGTAGCTAGAGACTGAGGATGGAAACGTATCACCAGTATCTAAGCGTAAAAGACATTCTAAACACTCTGAAATCATCAGAACGCCTGAATTTATCCAGAAAGTTCAACAGACCATTGATTGCAATCCCAGAAAGTCCATGAGGTCAATTACAAAAGATCTCCATGTGTCAGAAAGAACAGTCAGAAATGTTGTCCATGAAGATATCAGATATAAGTCTCATATGATGAGGAAAGATCAATTTGTCAGAAAAAGCAAAAGAAAATCACTACATCAGAAACAAACTGAAAAATCCACCAGAAGATTTGATTTGGTTTTTCTCAAACAAGAAAAACTTCGAACAAGATCAAAAAGTTAACAGAAGAATTGACAGATGGTTATGTGCAGACCTTTCTGAAGTGCCAGATGTTATGCATGAAAATTTCCTGCAACTGTCATGGTTTTAGGGGTTGTCAGCAATGAAGGACATGTGAATCCTCTTTACTTCTTTCCACAAGGCCTTAGAGTTAACTCTGCTGCCTACATTGAGGTACTGGAAATAGTTGTTAAGCCCTGGGTAGATAGTGTATGCAGTGAAGGCCATATGTGTTTCAGTAAGACTCTGCACTATAACACATAGCTCTAGTAACATAGGAATGGATGGTTGAACATTTTCATGGATCACATAGCCCCTAACATTTGGCCTCCTAATTACCCAGATCTCAATCCATTGGACTATTACATGTGGAGCATTGTTGAGAGAGAGGTCAATGAACATGGCCATAACACCAAAGATTCTTTGGAAGCTGCTATAGTCGGAGTAATGTTCAAAATGTACTAGGACCACTTGATTCGAGCTTGTAGATGATTTAGATCTCGTATAGAAGCAGTTGTTGAAGCTGAAGGTGACTTTATTGAATAACATTATAGAAGAGAAGGTTTATTTTTATCCTCATAGCATTTTTTGATAAATAAATATATTATCTGTGATTATATATGTTTTTTTGATAAACATAAATCTTTCCTCAAATATCTTACGCACCCTGTATATATATATGTATATCATCATCATTATCATCATCATTTAACATCCACTGTCCATGCGGGCATGGGTTGGACGGTTTGACTGGCTGGCTCACTAGAAGTCTGTGCCAGGCTCCAGTCTGATTTGGTATAGTTTTCTACGACTGTATGCCATTCCTAATGCCAACCACTCCAAGAGTGTAATGAGTACTTTTATGTACCACCAGCACGGGTGCCATTTGTGTGACACTGGTATCTGTCATTACTGCGATTTTGCTTAGCTTGATGGGTCTTTTCCTCAAGCACGACATAATGTCAAAGGCCTTGGTCATTGCCTCTATGAAGTCCAACACTCGAGGCCCAACACTTGAAAGGAACTCAGCCATTTGCCTTCATGAGGTCCAACGTTCAAAGGTTGATTTTTTACATGCTACCAGCATAGATGCACTTGGCTTGATGGGTCCTCTTAAGCAGAGCACAGCGCCAAAGGTCTCAGTCTCTAGTCATTGCCTCTGCGAGGCTAAAAGTTCGAAGATCATGTTTCACTACCTCGTCCTATGTCTTCCTGGATCTACCTCTACCACAGGTTCCCTCCACAATTAGAGATCAGCACTTCTTTACACAGCTGTCCTTGTCCATACACATCACATGACAATACCAGCGCAGTCATCTCTCTTGCACATCACATCTGATTCCTCTTATGCCTAACTTTTCTCTGAAGATGCTTACACTCTGTCAAACATGCACACTAACACTGCACATCAAGCGAAACATACTGGCTTCATTTCTCTTGAGCCTGCGCATGTCCTCGGCTTTCACAGCTCGTGTTTCACTGCTATGCAGCATAGCTGTTCACACACCGGCATCAAACAATCTGCCTTTCACTCTGAGAGAGAGGCCTTTGTTACTAACAGGAGTAGGAACTCTCTGAATTTTACCCAGCCTAAATTTATTCTCACAGCTACGCTCTTGGAACAACGACACCTACTACTAACTTGGTCACCTAGATACTTGAAGCTATCTACTACCTCTAGCTTGCCCTACTAGCAGTTGATGGAGTCTATTTTCTACACATGTTCAGCATTTATTATGCCTGTGCATCTATGTGTGTGTGTGTGTGTGTGTGTGTGTGTGTGTGTGTGTGTGTGTGTGTGTGTGTGTGTGTGTGTGTATGTATGTATGCATGTATACATATATATATATACATATTTAAAATTTAGGGTTCAGCAAGTACCGCTTCACCACACACCGAAAATTAGAAATAGCAGCCAAAACTACTATTTCTCTACTAAAAGACGACTCCCAAAAACAGTAATACTCGCAAACTACAAAGGCAAAAAAGGAAAAAATAACGAATCTACCCGACTTTGATCAATGAGGTGTAAAAATATATTTACCCAAACATATCCTTCATCAGCACAATCTTTCAAAATTATAAATCCGAGAATGCTAATAAAAGAATAACTAATTCAATCAGGCGACATCAAATGATTATCCAAGAACAGCATTTCCGTATTTATATAGACGAGTGAGAAAATCGTATCATTCCTCAATTACCCACGTGTGGTGAAGCAATACTTGCTGAACCCTAAATTTTAAATTGTGCTTATATATTTACCGATAATGGTTTTTAACACACTGAACTACTTGGTAAAATTACTAATCATCAATTAATTATTAATTTTTACCCTATGTCTGTATGAGTTTATATATATATGTATATACATATATATATGGATATATATATGTGTTCGTGGGAAGAACCATTTCAACGATGCGTACTGCTTTAATTCTTCGAAACGCCGGTGTTTTAATGGTGGCAGCTGATGAAGGAGATGTTTCTATGTGGCTTGCTTGTTTGTTGTACCTTGTTTATCATTTTGTCCATGTTCTTTTGCCACATCATGTACCTCTACCACAGACTACGCTGACGATCCTGCAGATATCTACTTATGTAAATTTTAACAGGTGAAACCATGGTACGTAGGATAATCATTCTTTTATTTAGTATTTTTTCATTTGTCTTGCTCTTTTACAGTCTGTTGTGTCACTAAATTTTTACTGAGAACATATGTTTTTTTCGTGGTTAGATGATTCGGCATCTATTTCTAGCATATAGGAGTCCACTTTTGCTGGTCATTCCTCTTATTTTTGTATGTATATATATATATATATATATATATATATATATATATATATATGTATGTATGTATATATATATATACACACATATATATATATATATACATATTATATATATATATATATATATATATATATATATATATGCTTATATATACACACACATATATATATATATATATATATATATATATATATATATATATATATATATATATATATATATATATATATATGTATGTATATATATATATGCTTATATATATACACACATATATATATATATATATATATATATATATATATATATATATATATATATATATATATATATATATAATACATATAAATACATATACGCAGACAGACAGATAGGTCAGCTGGTCTGCAGGTAAGTAGGTAGGTAGGTAGGTAGGTAGGTAGGTAGGTAGGTAGGTAGGTACATTTTATTCTCAAAATTTCATTTTTATTTTAATAATCAAATTTTCATCTTCGTTTTCAATTCCATTTAAGTCAATATTCCATGCTATTTTAGATCACTTTTCTCCATTCACTGTTATTTCATATATGTTTCTTTTTTGTAAAAAATAAGTTATGTTCTAGAAAGCATTTAATGCTAGAAATATTACCATTTTTATTGTCTAACTCCCTTTTTAGCTTTCCTGTATATTTCTGGACTAAATTATTTTGGTTGAAATATACAAATAAATAAGATATAAAAGAAAAATAGTTTACAGTTATGAAAGAAATTGAAATCATCAAATTTGCAACTAAGATTGGCTGGTGACTATTTTGTAATTTAATATGACTGGAAGCATATATGCCGGAAGAAAAGTTACATAGGAGTTGCAAACCTAAGCCCAAACTTTTTTAGGAGACAAATGTGTCTGCATGGATGATGGTACGCTTGCTCTAAATGAGGCTGCAAAGAAAGAGGTCTGGAGAAGCCACTATGATAGATTGCTTAATAAAGAGAATGAATGGGAGAAAGAGAGTCTGCCGAATGTTGACCCGACAGAGGGACCAGCTATCTGAGTTGACAGTACCATGGTAGATAAAGCAATTAAGAGTATGAAGACAGGGAAAGCCCCGGCCCATCAGGAATCACTGCAGAGATGCTCAAAATATCAGGCAATGTCAGCTATAGCCTAGTCACCCAGGTTAACCAGGTGATACACGAAGAAGTCATACCCAATGACTGGTGTAACAGCCCCATAGTCAACTGCTACAAAGGTAAAGGTGACGCTTTAGATACAAATAATTACAGAGGCATCAAGTTGTTGGATCAGGTAATGAAAGTCACGGAGAGGGTCATAGCCCAACTAATTAGGGAGAGAGTCAGTTTAGATGAGATGCAGTTTGGGTTTGTGCCAGGGAAAAAGTACCACTGATGCTATATTTCTGGTAAGACAGCTTCAGGAGAAATACCTAGCCAAAGATAAACCTCTGTACCTGGCTTTCGTTGACATGGAGAAATCCTTTGACAGGGTCCCCCGATGCCTTATCTGGTGGTCAATCGGGAAGCTAGGGATAGAAGAATGGTTAGTGAGGGCTGTGTGAACCATGACAGGGACGCTGTCAGTAAGGTGAGGGTTGGCAACGAGTGCAGTGAAGAATTCCGGGTAGAGGTAGGGGTCCACCAAGGTTCAGTCCTCAATCCCCTCCTATTTATCATAGTCCTCCAGGCAATAATAGAAGAATTCAAGACAGGATGCCCCTGGGAGCTCCTCTATACTGATGACGTTGTTCTAATTGCTGAGTCACTATCAGAACTAGAGGAGAAGTTTCAGGTGTGGAAGCAAGGATTAGAATCGAAGGGCCTTAGAGTCAACCTAGCTAAAACCAAAGTCCTAATAAGTAGGAAGGCAGACAAACCACAAATCCCTTCAGGTAGATGGCCCTGCTCAATCTGTAGAAAAGGTGTAGGTAGAAACTCCATCAGATGTACCCAGTGTAAGCTATGGACACATAAGAGGTGCAGCAATATCAAAGGAAGGCTAACTGGGAAGATAGTTTTTGTATGTGGCAGATGCTCAGGAGCAATAAACACTGAAAATGTGCAGAGAACAACTTTTGTCACATTCCAGGGAGAAAAACTAGAAGTAGTCGATAGCTTCCGCTATCTGGGCGACCAAGTTAGTAGTGGGGGTGGGTGCGCTGAAAGTGTAGCTGGTAGAATAAGAATAGCCTGGGCAAACTTCAGAGAGCTCTTACCTCTGCTGGTGACAAAGGGCCTCTCGCTCAGAGTAAAAGGCACACTGTATGACGCATGTGTACGAACAGCCATGCTACATGGCAGTGAAACATGGGTCATGACTGCTGAGGACATGTGTAAGCTCATAAGGAATGAAGCCAGTATGCTCCGCTGGATGTGTAATGTCAGTGTGAATACTCGACAGAGTGTAAGTACCTTGAGAGAAAAGTTGGACCTAAGAATCATCAGATGTGGTGTGCAAGAGAGACGACTGCACTGGTATGGTCATATGATGAGAATGGATGAGGATAGATGTGTGAAAAAGTGCCACACCCTAGCGATTGAGAGAACCTGTGGAAGGGCTAGACCCAAGAAGACCTGGGATGAGGTGGTGAAGCATGACCTTTGAACATTAGGCCTCACTGAGGCAATGAGTAGTGACCGAGGCCTTTGGAAATATGCAGTGCGTGAGAAGACCCAGCAAGCAGTGGCCTATGCCAGGCGTGTAACAGGGCCACTTATGCATACCTTTCCTTCATTGGACACTAAACTCTGCTTGCGAAGACCTGTTGAGGTAATCGAAATTGAATCAAATCTGATGACTGGCACCCGTGCCAGTGGAGCACTAAGGGCACCATCCAAGCATGGTTCTTGCCAGAGCAGCTGACTGGCTTCCGTGCCAGTGGCACACAAAAAGCACTACTCAACCGTGATCGTTACCAGTGTCGCCTTACTGGCACTTGTGCTGGTGACATATGAAAAATCATTCGAGCAAGGTTGTTGCCATTACCGTTGGACTGGCTCCTGTGCAGGTGGCATGTAAAAAACACCATTTGAGCATGGCCATTGCCAGTACAACCTGACTGGCCCTCATGTCAGTGGCACGTCAAACCACTCACTACACTCTCAGAGTGGTTGGCGTTAGGAAGGGTATCCAGCTGTAGAAACTCTGCCAGATCAGATTGGAGTCTAGTGCAGCCATCTAGTTCGCCAGTCCTCAATCAAATCGTCCAACCCATGCTAACATGGAAAGCAGACGTTAAACGATGATGATGATGATGATGATGATATATATATATATATGTGTATATATATATGCATATATACACACACATATATATATATATATATATATATATATATATATATATATATATATATATGCATATATTGGTACAGGATGTCACAAACAGTAAACAACATGAAATACGAAAGCAAATGAGTTCAATGCACAAACAACAAGAGAAACAAATGGAAAACAGGACAAGTAACATAAAGAACGACCCTTCATCAGTTTCCAGCTGTCTATCTACTCCTCATTTCAACCATTGAATGGCAATATGACTCTTCGAAGGTAGTTGCTCCCACGAAAACCAAAATAAAATTTGGGATTTATGGAGGGCCAAAGTTGGGAATGAAAACAGGACAGTGGAGACATACAAGGAAACCAAATGAAAACAAACATGGAGGGTCCTTAGACCAGAACGAGCGTAAAATAGCGAACACTGGAGAAATACTTTCTTTGACAAGAGATAAGATAGGAGAGAGAGATAAATAAGATACACCCAGCCTCTAGGACAGCCCTGAAAGAAAAGAAAGACAATCGTGTGAGGAAAAGAAAGACAATTGTGTGAGGAAAAGAAAGATGGACGATGGTCACATGTGAGCAACGATAGAGAGGAGAAAGAGGTGGAGAGAGAGACAGATAGAAAACGGTGAAGGGGAGGAAAAAGGAATTAGAGAAAGAATGGGCAGTGCTTATTTTATCAGCCTTGAAAAGATGGAAACAAAGTCAATCTTGGCAAGATTTGAACTAGAATGTAGAGATCAACAAAATGCCACTAAGCAACTTGCCTGACATGCTAACGACTCTGCCAGCTTGCCACCTTATGCTGAGCACACATATTGATGTAAATATGTACATATAAGTTTGCATGCTAAAATTAGTAACACTACATGATGAGGATTACAAAATGGCTGAATATCATGTGGAAAAACTAAATCTATGCCCACTTCTTGCACTTCCTGACTCTATGCTTTATATATATATATATATATATATATATATATATATATATATATATATATATATATATACGTATATATATCGTTAATCAAATATATTCAATGAGAATACAGTATACTGAATTTTGAATAAGTGCTCTTGGTAGGGAAATGTCTAAAACCTAAAAGGTATTTAGAGATTTAATAAGAGCAATGATATATTATAAAGTAAGAGCAGGAAAAATTACATCAAAAAATCACATAAGATATACATCAATAATATAAATAATATTGTATTAATAGATAAATATATAAAGTATGATTATTTAAAAGGTCTGAGATATTTTACGATCGTTTCATGAATGTATTACCCATCAAAATGAAATCCTAAATTGATAATCATTATGAGGTAGTACATCCACTTGTCAGAGAAAAGGATGAATTTCCATGTAGTCAATCGAATGAGAGAGATGCTATTTAAAAATGTATGATAAAGATGTTGTTCAAAAAAGTTACGGGTATAGATGTGCATTGGTCCAAACTTAGGCTAAAAATTTTGGAAATAATATAAATCCATGGTAAAATCATATGTAGTAGTCCATAATGGTTGTGTGTAAATAGAAGACCCATATATATATATATATATATTAATGTGAGTTTGGAGGGATGTATCATCTGGGCAGATACCGTGGTGGCTCTCACTTATGTTCCAGGTTACGGCTAACCACATCGATTAGCATTTAACATCTATGACTACTATTAGTTGTCATTCAAACTGTAAATTCCTCTGATGGGTAAGCTGCACCTGAAGAAACTGCACTGAAAATCATGCTAGGCTGCATCTACAACTGCCCATAATCTGTGCAGGGGAAACACGTGCAAGTCTTATTGACAATAAAAATATGCTGTATGAAATTGTAAAATAAGAAGAAATAAATTTTGAGGATGAACAAGTGTTCTATATCATTATAATTATTGCTATATATATATACATATATATATATATATATATATATATATATATATATATAATATTAGGGACAAAATCCAAAATTACAGGTAAAAACTCAATTAAAATCAATTTATAAAAAATTAAAATTAAATTGAGCTTTACAGATTAATATATATATAAAAATATATAGTTTTAGGGAAAAGAAGCAAGTTTCAAGAACTCATCGATGAAAATCCACATATAGAAAAATTAATAATTAAAAGCACAATAAATGAGTATAATATAAAACAAAGTAAATATCATAAATATCATTTTATTATCTTTATCTTATGATATTTATTTTGTTTTATATTATACTCATTTATTGTGCTTTTAATTATTAATTTTTCTATATGTGATAGTGGATTTTCATCGATGAGTTCTTGAAACTTGGTTCTTTTCCCTAAAACTATATATCATCATCAACCAAAGTCCTAATAAGTAGGAAAGTAGATAAAACACAAACCCCTTCAGGTAGATGGCCCTGCTCAGTATGTAGAAAAGGAGTAGGTAGTAACTCTATAAGATGTACCCGGTGCAAGCTATGGACACATAAGAGGTGCAGCAACATCAAAGGCAGGTTAACTAGTAAGTTAGTTTTTGTTTGTGGCAGATGTTCAGGTGTAATAAAGACTGTAAACAAACAGGAAACAACTTCTATCTCATTCCAGGGTGAAAAACTAGAGGTAGTCGATAGCTTCCGCTATCTGGGCGACCAAGTTAGTAGTGGGGGTGGGTGCGCTGAAAGTGTAGCTGCTAGAATAAGAATAGCCTGGGCAAAGTTTAGAGAGCTCTTACCCCTGCTGGCGGCAAAGGGACTCTCACTCAGAGTAAAAGGCAGACTGTATGACGCATGCGTACGAACAGCCATGCTACATGGCAGTGAAACATGGGCTGTAACTGCTGAGGACATACTTAAGCTCGCAAGGAATGAAGCCAGTATGCTCCGTTGGATGTGTAATGTCAATGTGAATACCCGTCAGAGTGTAAGTATCTTGAGAGAAAAGCTGAACATTAGAAGCATCAGTTGTGGTGTGCAAGAGAGACGATTGCGCTGGTATGGACATGTGGTGAGAATGGATGAGGATAGCTGCGTGAAAAAGTGCCACACCCTAACAGTTGAGGGAACCCGTGGAAGAGGTAGGCCCAGGAAGACCTGGGCTGAGGTGGTGAGGCAAGACCTTCGTACATTGGGCCTCACCAAGGCGATGACTACTGACCGAGACCTTTGGAAATGTGCTGTGCGTGAGAAGACCCGGCAAGCCAAGTAAGATCGTTGCCAGTGCCCCTGGACTGGCTCTTGTGCGGGTGGCACATGAGATGCACCATTTTGAGCGTGGCCGTTGCCAGTACCGCCTGACTGGCTCCCATAGGATTTTCGAGCGAGATCGTTCCCAGTGCCCCTGGACTGGCTTGTGTGGGTGGCACATAAAAGACACCATTTCGAGCGTGGCCGTTTTCGTGCGGGTGACACGTAAAAGCACCCACTACACTCTCTGAGTGGTTGGCGTTAGGAAGGGCATCCAGCTGTAGAAACTCTGCCAAATTAGATTGGAGCCTGGTGTTGCCATCCGGTTTCACCAGTCCTCAGTCAAATCGTCCAACCCATGCTAGCATGGAAAGCGGACGTTAAATGATGATGATGATGATCATCATCATCATCGTCGTTTAACGTCCGCTTTCTATGCTAGCATGGGTTGGACGATTTGACTGAGGACTGGTGAAACCGGATGGCAACACCAGGCTCCAATATATATATATATATATATATATATATATATATATATATATATATATGAGTATTGTAATTTGCTTAAAGCATTGCATTATGTAAATTCTATAAATGTTCCAAAAGGTGTTTAAGCAATACAGGTGAAAATACAAAATATGTAAGGTGATGTTGATAAATGACAGCAAAGAGAAGATGTGTTACTTTACTGCTTCAAATATATTTTGAGAAAGATTTCTATTATCTGAGAAAATAAATCAAGAATTCAGAGAAAAGTGTTGTCACTGGTAGGCCATTCAGGTGCATTGTGAGCACACAACATTAAACAACTTATGTAAGTTAATACAATGTCTTCCCTTTGCTTATATTTATCAACATCATTTTACGTTGTTTGCTTAACTTCTCACCTGTATTTTTTATTTTATATTTTACTTGTTTCAGTCATTCGACTGCAGCCATGCTGGGGCACCACCTTGAAGGGTTTTAGTCAAACAAATCAACCCCTGGACACATCTTTTTACTTTTTAAGCCTAGTACTTATTCTATCAGTCCCTTCTGCTGAACCGCCAAGTTATGGTGATGTAAACACACCAGTGCCAGTTGTCAAGCACTGACAGGGGACAAACACAGATGCAAAGATACACACACATAGATATATACATACTGTTATATGGACTGTTAGATTTGTTTGTTGTCCGTCTGAAGTCCAATGTTTCAATGTTGTTTGTCTGGGATCCCTGTTTCGTTGTTGTTTTGTGTGACTGCCGAAGTTGAATGTTATTGACATATATGGTGAGGACAAGATTCTTGTTTCTTAATAACGAACATTTGGTGAGTGCGTTCTTTGTCTATGATTAATAAATAAATGTAATAACTAAGTTGTACAACTCATTGTCTTTTCTCTTCAAGTCCCCCGAGAGGAATACAACACATACAATATATATATATATATATATATATATATATATATAATAAAGTAAAGTTGTGGAATACCGTACGAGTGGAAATATATATGAAAGAAGGTTTGAAAATGCACTTATTTTTTTAAAATATTTATTTACTTAACCGGTTTCACTTTTTTAGAAAAAGATTATCAAAAGTCTTTGAGAATAATAAAAAATGTTAAAAAACAGTCTGAGTATTAAAATGCATATATACATTCTTTGATGATAAAATATATTTAAAGTATAAAGCTTTGTATGAACTTTGTAGTGTTACATACTGATTGTCACACATTCTCTGATATTAAGGTGAAATTGTTAAAAACAGTGTTAAAAACAGTGTATGAAAATACACATATGGAAAAATACATATACATATTCTTATACATATTCTTTGACAATGGAATAAAATTGAGAAGGAACTGACCTGGCCTTTTTCTCTTGTGTATATTGAAGGAATGTTTTACTGTCTTAAGAGACAGTATGACTGGCTAGCTGGGGTGGGAGGGAAGAAGAGTTAAAGAAGATTTTTTTTATTTTTGGTTGGTCTGTGACAGTCTGTCATGGTTCACTGGTTTTTGGGACTGGTTTTGTGCACATCTCTATGTGTTTGTATATATGTGTGTTTGTGTCCGTGTGTGTGGGTGTGGGTGGGTGTGTGTGTGTGTGTGTGCCGTTTTTATTGGTCCCAGAGTTTATTGTGGAATGTGTATATGAGTGTGTGTTTGAGTGTTTTTTGTGTTGGTGGGGATGTTAGGTGTGTGTACGTGAGACTGTGCGTATATCTCTTTGTCTGAGTGTGTATGTGTTGTTTTAATCGTCTTTGTGGTGTGTGTGTGTGTGTGAGAGCAACCGTATGTATGTGTGAGGGTGTGTACGTATGTGTGCGTATGTGTGTGTATGTATGTGTGCATCTGTGTGTGTGTGCGTGGGAGTGTTTTGTGTGAGTGTGGGAGTGTGTGTGTGTCTCTCTGTCTGAGTGGGTGTGTTGTTTTAAATACCTTGTGGTGTGTGTGTGTGTGTGTGTAAGCAAACGTATGTGTGTGATGGTTCATATGTATGTGTAAGTCTATGTCTGTATGTGTGCGTGTGTGGCATGTGTATATGAGTATGTGTGTGTTTTTTATCTATGGTAGGATGGTGTGTGTATGTGTGTGCACGTTTGTGTGAGTGTGTATGTGTGTGATTAATATTTGTTAGGGTGTTGTGTGTGCGCATGTGTGTGTATGTGTATATGTTTGTTCGTGTGTGTGCGTGAGTGCGTTTGTGAGTGCGTGTGTATGTGTGTTTGTGTGTTTTTTGTGTCGGTGGAGATGTTAGGTGTGTGTACGTG
Source organism: Octopus bimaculoides (assembly GCF_046866305.1). Lineage (NCBI taxonomy): Eukaryota > Metazoa > Mollusca > Cephalopoda > Octopoda > Octopodidae > Octopus > Octopus bimaculoides. The sequence goes on from NC_142935.1 coordinate 85,287,514, forward strand.
AGACTGTGCGTATATCTATTTTTCTGAGTATGTATGTGTTGTTTTAATCGTCCTTGTGATGTTTGTGTGTGAGAGAGAGCGCGACCGTATGTATGTGTGAGGGTGTGTACATATGTGTGCGTCTGTGTGTGTATGTATGTGTGCATCTGTGTGCATCTGTGTGTGTGCGTGGGAGTGTTTTGTGTGAATGTGGGAGTGTGTGTATACGTGAGTGTGTGTGTGTCTCTCTCTGTGTCTGAGTGAGTGTGTTGTTTTAAATACCCATTGTGGTGTGTGTGTGTGTGTGTGTGTAAGCAACCGTATGTGTGTGTGATGGTTCATATGTATGTGTATGTCTGTATGTGTACGTATGTTTATTTGTGTTGTGTGTTGGTGGGGGTGTTATATGTGTGTACGTGAGTTTGTGTGTGTCTCTAAGTATGTTTGTGTTTGAGTTGTCATTGTGGTGCGTGTGTGTGTGAGGAGCAACTGTATGTGTGTGCATGAGGGTGTATGTGTGTGTGAGCATGTATGTGTGTGTTGTATTTATTAGGTGTCCTTGTACGTTGGGTTTATCCAGGTGAGGTGTATGTGTGTGCATGTGTGTTCCGTGTATGTTGGTACTGGGTATGCGTTTGTATGCGTGTGTACGTGGGTATGGTTTGTGTAGTTTCCTGGTGTATATGTGTACATGTGTGTGTGCGCTGTAATTGTGAGTGATTAGTTTTGTTTGTATTGTTAGTACAGTATATGTGTGTATACGTGTGCGTGTGTTTGTGTGAGTGCGTCTATGTGGCTTGTATTTGTCGGGGAGGTGTGTCATTGTGTGTGCATGCTTCTGTGCATGTGTGCTTGTGGGTGTTTGTTGTGATTGTTGGGATTGTATTGTGTGTGTTTTTCTTTTGAGTGTGTGTGTGACATTTTTACTGGGGAACAGGCGTATGGTGTTTGTATGTGTGTGTACATATGTATGCAAATATGCGTTTGTGAATATGATTTGTGGTTGCCGGAGTGGTGTGTAGGTGTGTGCATGTACCTGTTTACATATGTGTGTATGGGTGTTGGTTGTGGTTGCTACAATTGTATTGTAAGTATATATATGCATGTGTTTTTTCTTGAAATGTATGTGGGTTTGTGCTCTGGTGTGGAGATACTGTGATTGTGTGTGTATATATGTGTGTAAGTGTGTTCGTGTCGGAGGTTTGCATTGTATTGATGTGTGTGATTTTGCGTATCTGTGTGTCTTTGTTTTGGGCGTGCACCTGGGGAGGGGGATTATGTTAGAGTATGTTGAGCTGTGGTCTGTATTTTTGAATAAGATTATTTTCCCTATTTATTCGTGTTTGGTCAGTGGTGTTGTCTGAGCATTGGTATAATGGGAAAACTAGGAATTTGGGGGACTTGTTTTGTGCACACAGATCTAAGTGCCCACTGAGTGGTATCTGTCTTGTGGTGGGATCCCTCAATTGTTGGCGGTGGCCCAAAAACCAGTGAACCATGACAGACTGTCACAGACCAACCAAAAATAAAAAAATCTTCTTTAACTCTTCTTCCCTCCCACCCCAGCTAGCCAGTCATACTGTCTCTTAAGACAGTAAAACATTCCTTCAATATACACAAGAGAAAAAGGCCAGGTCAGTTCCTTCTCAATTTTATTCCATTGTCAAAGAATATGTATAAGAATATGTATATGTATTTTTCCATATGTGTATTTTCATACACTGTTTTTAACACTGTTTTTAACAATTTCACCTTAATATCAGAGAATGTGTGACAATCAGTATGTAACACTACAAAGTTCATACAAAGCTTTATACTTTAAATATATTTTATCATCAAAGAATGTATATATGCATTTTAATACTCAGACTGTTTTTTAACATTTTTTATTATTCTCAAAGACTTTTGATAATCTTTTTCTAAAAAAGTGAAACCGGTTAAGTAAATAAATATTTTTAAAAAATAAGTGCATTTTCAAACCTTCTTTCATATATATATATATATATATATATATATATATATGATGGGCTTTTTTCAGTTTCCATCAACCAAATCCACTGATAAGGCTTTGGTTGGCCTGGGGCTATAGCAGAAGACACTTGCTCAAAATGCTATGCAGTGGGACTGAACCTGGAACCATGGTGGTTAGGAAGCAAGTTTCTTACCACAGCCACGCCAATGCCTATATATATAAAAACTTCAGACATAGTTAATTCCAGATATCATTACTTTCAGTTATAGCTGACTTGAAATATAGTAAATTTCATATGCAGTTCCCCTGAAGTAACCATGATTTCAGGCAAACTTGACCTCAGGCTAACTTAATCTTAGTCAAACTAAATTTCAGGCAAATTTAGCTCAAGGAATATTTGAATGTAGAATGGTATAAATATTGTAAAACACTTAATCTGGCACTGTACCATATCTTAATTAGCACTAACTAACCTCTAATACAGTAAAATGTCACTGTATTAGCATCTTGCCCTTATTCTGTTGTAAATGAAACATCTATATATTTATTGATTTCCTTTCTCTCGGCAAATGGCCAACATTCATTGGTATGGGTGTCAGTCAGTCAATCAATCAATTGATCAATATTTATTTATCTCATATGAATGGGATGAATAAAATCAATTTCTTTAACTTTCCTTTATTACATGTATCCATTTAAGAGTAATTATCCTTATCGACATCACAAGTCTAACTGTAACCATCTACTCTGAAGTTCAATACAGCAAGTAAGGGAATGAACAACAAACCAATTATACACTCAACCTCAGTAGATCACTGCAAGTCAACAAAGAAACCTCAACATAACTATTCAGTATGCTAGAAAGAGCAGCAAAATCTCCCTGAAAATATACCCTACGGTTTTTTATGGAAAAAAAAATTGAGATATTATGGAGATGTACTTGCATAGCAAGTGACCTGATCTGAGATCGTGTGCTGAAACAAAAACAATTGCAGAATGGAAGGTGTTTATAAGCCATTTAAAAACACACAAAAACCGTTAGATTCAATTCAACATTTAAATTTAATTTGCCAAAATATTTTTGTCGCTTTGACATCGCGACCTGTTCACTGAGAAAATTCCATGCTGCATCTGAGAGAGTAACAGTTAGTTCATGATATATATGTACATATGTATGTATGTATGTATGTATGTATGTATGTATGTATGCATGCATGTATGTATGTATGTATGCATGCATGTATGTATGTATGTATGTATGTAAAATGAGATAGTTACAGCTGAAATGCATCTGATCCTAGGTCTGCTCTGTCAAGGTTAACCTGAGGTTAAACAACAACAACTACCTTTGCAAATGGTATACATTTCAGAGACTGAATCATCATCATCATCATCATCATCATCGTCATCATCATCGTCATCATCATCATCATCATCATCATCATCATTTAATGTCCATTTTCCATACTGGCATGAATTGGATGGTTAGACAAGAACTGGCAAACAGGAGAGTTGCACTGAGTTCTAGTCTGATTTGGCTTTGGCTTGGTTTCTACGGTTGGATGCCCTTCTTAATGCCAAAGAAAATTATAATGACAAAAGCTCTACATGATCACTAGACCAGCTAAAAATAGCAGCCAATCATTTCTCAAATCAACCCTCTTTAAAAAAACATTTAGTAGAATAGAATAAGATATTGCATAATATAGTTTGAGATAAACTATGTCTGGAGAGAGAGGATGGCATGCATAAAGTGTCTTTCTTTGATCAAAGGTCTCCTCAAATAGGATTCACCTGGGGCTTAACAATAACAATAACACCAATAACAACAAAAACATCTGATGATCCTTTAAGTTGTAACAACCCTCTACTTAGAATAACAAAGTGAGTTTAATGACAATGACCATAATGCACACATGCACGCACACGCACACACATGCATACACACACATACATACATACATACATACATACATACATACATACATACATACATACATACATACATACGTATGTATGTATTTTATTGGCCCTGATAGGCATGAGAGACAGATCAATGAGATTCCAACTAATTTTACATTATAGAAACAAAAATGATAGAGTGAAGCCTAAACAGATATGGGGGTGAGGGCTGGGTGGAGTCATGTGTTATTGATTGAATCAGCTCTTAAGATATTACAGGAATCTATCTTATTGATTATTAGTGAGGAAAAAATAAAATGAATATTATTCAATCAATGAACATATACATATATACATACATACATGAATGCATATATATATATATATATATATATATATATGTATGTAGATATACACATATATACATAGATTTATGTACATGAATATATGTCATATATGTATATAATATATATATATTATCATCATTGGTTCCAGTTCGTATCCGAGCATTGAGTTCGTCAGTTTCTATCCAGTCTCCTCAGCTGATGTTTGTGCTGAATGTAACTTTGGAGTCCAAGCTGGTGGTGAAAGAGTCATGGGTAGATTTTGTACAGAATGGTCAGCGCAGGTCAAGGATGTTGAAGATGCTCCATTCTTCTCCAGCATTTTACCTCTTCATTCTGTTGTCACTTGTGCTTGAAGGAACTGGCTCCATCACAGATATCAGTCCTCCTGACTGTCCTATCCATGGGAATCTGTTCCCCTGCGGATGGCTGGATGTTAGTTTGAGCCAGGGTCTATTTGAGCTGGTCTTTAAAACAGAATTTTGGACCTCCTCTGGATCTTGTTCCGATTACAAGTTCTCCATAGAGCATGATCCTCAGCAGACGAGAAGGTTCCATACATTGGATGTGACCTGCCTAGCAGAGACAATGGGGAAGAACGGTAGCTTCAACACTTGGTAGTGAGGCATGGCAAAGAACCTCATTGTTGGTAATGTGATCTTCCCATCGTATATTGTATATACATATGAATATATAAATATATATATATATGTACAGAATGGTCAGCGCAGGTCAAGGATGTTGAAGATGCTCCATTCTTCTCCAGCATTTTACCTCTTCATTCTGTTGTCACTTGTGCTTGAAGGAACTGGCTCCATCACAGATATCAGTCCTCCTGACTGTCCTATCCATGGGAATCTGTTCCCCTGCGGATGGCTGGATGTTAGTTTGAGACACACATATATATGTATATACACACATATATATACCTATACATACAGACACACACATACGTATATATGTATATGTATATATGTACATATGTGTAAATATATATATATATATATATGTATTCATATGTATACATATAAACATAGTATATATGTATGTGCATATATATATGTGTATATATATATATATATATATATATATATATATATATATATATATATATATATATATATATATATATATATGGGAGAATATACAAAAAATAACAACAGACGAGGACAGGTGGTGTAAATAACAAATCGAAACGTCAAAGACTTTCCGTATTCCCGAGCGTCATACTAATATATACTTTTGTTATTTACACCACCTGTCCTCGTCTGTTGTTATTTTTTGTATATTCTCCCATATATATATATATATTCATATAAGGACATTACTACAGAATAATGCCACACACTAGACTTCCAAAATAAACACATTTTATTCTTGGAAATAAAAAATGATGGTTTTTTTTCCCTCATGAATTTTTTACACGCTAGCTTCCTAATAAAATTCTTGTAAAAGATTTTTATCCCATTATTGAATGAATATATATTCATATGTATACATTCATATATGTATACATATAAACATAGTATATATGTATGTGTGTATGTATATATATAATATTCATAAAGACATGCAAACACACACTGACGCACATATATTAATGCAACTAGCGCACTCTGTAAAATGATTTGGTGAACAACTGAAGATGATACAAGATTAAGAAGACTTGTAGTCTCTTTCATACTGCTGAAGACTAGGAAACCCCTGTAGTGTTGATGCCAGTACTTTCTGTAAAGTGGTTGGCAACAGAAAACGTACAATGGCATAACATGGGATGTCCAAGTGTGTGGACTGTTAAAGGTGATCACATCATATATTTGGGTTTTATTATTGCTGAAGTTATATTGCATTTGATGGTGTGGGAGGGTGGTCAATTTAGCTACCACACAGGATGGTCAAAAACTATGTTACACCACAGAAAGAGCAAACTGGCATTAAAAATCATGGCATAAAAAATGAATGTATGGATGAAACATGTCACCCCAACTTAATTCAGATGACAGTAAATCTGAATTAGATCTTCTTCAGTCATGATGATTCATCAAATCTATGCTGGCCATGATGTTGATGGTGATGATGTTCATGATGATGATCATTATCGTGATGAGGGTGAAGATGATGATGCTAATGATGACAGAGAAAGTAGCAGTAGTGGTAATGGTGATGGTGGAGGCAGTGGCGTCAGCGGCCGTAGCGGCGGCAGCAGCAGCAGTAGCAGTGGTGGCAGTGGCAGCAGTAGCAGCAGTGGTGGTGGTGGTGGTGGTGGTGGTGGTTGTGGTGGTGGTTTTGGTGGTGGTGGTGGTGGTGGTGGTGGTGGTGGTGGTGGTTTTGGTGGTGGTGGTGGTGGTGGTGGTGGTGGTGGTGGTGGTGGTGGTTTTGGTGGTGGTGGTGGTGGTGGTGGTGGTTTTGGTGGTGGTGGTGGTGGTGGTGGTTATGCAGATGATGATTATGAATTGATGATATTGATGATGATGATAATGCAAATGATGATAGTGATAATGTTGATGGAAATAATAATGACGATGGTGGTGGTGGTGATGGTGGTGGTGGTGATGATGGTGATGGTGATGGTGGTGGTGGTGGTTGGTGGTGGTGGTGATGGTGGTGGTGGTGGTTGGTGGTGGTGGTGGTTGGTGGCAAATATCACTCAGAAATACAATATGAATGCATTGTAAAGATGGTATTAAGCAAAAAATTCAATAAGTTAAAAAGCTCAGATTAATATATTAATTAATATAAAACAATGCAGATTAATTAAACTGAAAACAATTTGAAGCAGATCTCTTATCTTAATGTGTGTGTGTGTGTATGTGTGTGTGTGTGTATGTGTGTGTATGTATGTATGGTGTGTGTGTAAGCATATATGTGTATGTGTGT